>NC_056747.1:167544899-167684899 GCF_019279795.1 Protopterus annectens | reverse complement strand
ATACTATGCCAATTCCAAATGGATGGCCGGATCTGCCACAAAACCAGTGGGCAGAGGCCCAGAAACAAGTCATGCCCCTCATGGATATGGGGGCTGTTCAACCGGTACCAGAAAAGGAAAAAGGACAAGGATTTTATTCAAGACTTTTCCTGGTACCCAGAAAAGACAATACATGGCGTCCAATACTGGATTTATCTATTCTGAACACATTCCTAGACATTCCAAAATTCAAAATGCTGACTTTACAACAGCTACTACCTGTGCTAGGCAAGAATGCTTGGTTAGTAACTCTATACTTAAGAGGCATACCTGCATATCTCAATAAGGGAATCATGCAGAAGATACCTCCGCTTCAAAGCAGGTTTTTTGCATTACCAATTCTCTGGAGCCCAAACCAAATGCATCTGCATATCTACCAGAAAGAAATACTAGCTGTTCAGAATGCTCTGACAGCCTTCAAGGACTTACTTCATCCAGGACAACTACTGATAAAGACTGACACAACACCACAGTTATGTGGTACATAAACAAGCAGGGGGGTACACATTCCTACCCCTTTGCTGACTAGCCATGGCCTTGTGGAACACAGCCTTGACTTACCAAATACATCTTCAAGCTCAATTCCTGCCAGGAAAGCAAAATACTCTGGCAGACGACCTAAGCAGAAATCTTATGGACCCGCACCAATGGAGACTGGATCCACAAATCTTCAGTATGTTAACACAGAAATGGGGGAGCCCAGACATAGATCGATTTGCCTCTCCCCAAAACTATCAGTTGGACAAATTATGCACAAAAACTCATCACAAAAAAAAAATGAAAAGTGGATGCTCTATCCTTCAGCAGTCTATGCCTTTTCCCCTCTGCCTCTACTCTCCAAGGTCTTACTAAGTCAGACAGGAAAAACCAAAAATGATTTTAATTGCTCCGGACTGGCCTCACCAGCACTGGTACCCGCTTCTAAGGAATATGTCACACCTTCCTCCGTGGTACTTGCCTCAAACACCACATCTACTGTCTTAGCAGAACTATCAAATTCTGCACACTCGTCTCCAAACTATGAATCTTTCATTATGGCTTGTTGTCTTGTGGCTTTTTCTGGTTAGGGGTCGCCACAGCGGAACTCCGGTCTGCTAATGATTGGCAGTAGATTTTTTAAGTGCAGAGTTGCCGGCCCTGACACACAACCTTCAACGAAGGTATGCCCATTCACGCATGTCTCCACACAGAAGACGCTTTAGATGAGTCAAACAGGACAACGTCTTACTGTGATGCGACAATGCTACCGCAGCACCATCACCACAGTGTTCTTGAAGCATGCCTAATCAATTAATTATTCAAACCACATCTCTCAGTAAACCTATGATGGATGTCATTTTGGAAGCCAGAAGGCCTAGTACTAGAAAATTATATGCTGACAAATGGAAAAGATTCTGTGCTTGGAATCGAGCACAAGGAATAGACGCAGCAAAGCCTAATATTTCTCAGATTTTACAATACTTAACTGAGATGCTTGACAAGGGCCTACCTTTTTCTTCAATAAAAATCCATGCCTCTGCCATCTCGGCTCATTACAACACAGAGCCCTCCCCTCTTTTCTCATCCACTGCTTAAACAGTATCTCTGAGGGGCCAAAAATTTAAGGCTTCCTAGGAGAACACCAACTCCTGCATGGGACCTCAATTTTGTGCTGGAAAAACTCCCCCTGCCTCCTTTTGAACCAGCAGCTACTGCGGATATAAACTTTCTATCTTGGAAGACAGCTTTTCTTTTAGCAGTCACTTAAGCAAGAAGGATTTCAGAACTACAGGCTCTCATGGCAGTGGAGCCTTCCTTTAAATTTTACCCGGACAGGGTGGCCCTGAGGACCAATCCTTCTTTTATGCCTAAGGTGGTATCCAGTGTGGCTCTTAACCAGACCATTCACCTGCCAACATTTTTCCCAAATCCGCAGAACAAGGGGGAGCGGATTCTGCATTCATTGGATGTACGCAGACAACTAAGATTCTACTTAGAGGACAAAATCTCTAAGAAAGTCTGAGCAACTACTGGTAGCATTTGCTGCAGGATCATAGGGGAAATCTATATCAAAGCAGACTATTACTAAATGGATAAGCCACTGCATTTGTTTCTGCTATTTGCACCATGGTAAACCTGTGCCCAAGGGGATCAGATCCCATTCCACCAGGGCTGCCACTACTTCAGCAGCTTTTCTTAGAGGGGTCCCAACCAAAGACATTCTAGAAGCCGCTACTTGGAGCTCTGTTCATACATTCACAAAGCGTTGTCATTTACCACTCTTCTCTAAATACAGAGCAGGTTTTATCACTGTAGTCCTGCAGGGCCTTATAGCTGCTCCTAATGCTGTTTAGCTCCATCCTCCCATCCCTAGCATTGGGATTCTACCCAAATGTAATGACTGCAACAGTGAAACACGAAGAACATAGTACAGTTGTGTACACTTACCATAAATCTAGATGTTAGAGTGTATTCACTGTTGCAGTCCGGGTTACCCACCCACCATCCCCCATTCTATTAACTTTTCTTTCCTTCACAATACTCAAAAGCCTTTGTGGTGTATTTGATTTAGTTGAAGGTAAATTTTATGTTTCTAAGGTGCATTTATATATTTACAGTTTATTTATATATTTTTGCTCCCCATTTGGGGGGCACCTGACATCTGGGGCAAGAAAAACTGATTAAAATGGCGTTGGCTGCAAGTTTTATACCTTTGATGACCTGACGTCATGGAAGAGGAGACAGCAACCGATGCAGGACCCAAGACTTTGTTATTCAGGCCGACTGAGGGCAACCTGCCAGCAGATGACCCAAATGTAATGTCTGCAACAGTGAATACACTTGAACGTCTACATTTAAGTTAAGTGTACACAACTGTACTTCCTCTTCACTTCCTTTTGGTTTATCTACTGCTCCCAGAGTTTTCACAAAATGTTGGGCTCCCGCTATTGCCTTTTGCAGACAAAGGAATATTCATATTTACCCATATTTGGATGACTTCCTAATTCAGACAGGAAAAGTTGCTCAAGTACCTGGCCTTTGTAAAGTCCCTACTGACCTCCCTAGGGAACACCATCAACAAAAAGAAATCCAAACTAGTACACACCCAAAGGATTATATTCGTGGGGGAAGCCTGGACACAGCATCCCAGATGGCGTTCCTTACAGCAGAAAAGCAAACTTACCTGACAGCCTACTTCTGTCAGTTAGCCACCCAGACCCCAGTTGTCTGCAAGGAATATTCTGCAATCTCTGGGGTTCATGGCATCTTGCATTCTACTCATTCCAGATGCCAGACTGCATATGGGGAGACTACAGTGGTACCTAAAAAGTCTTTGGTGTCAATACTCTCAAGACCTGGAAACTTATACCAATGATACCTTGCCTAAGGAAAGATTTTCTTTGGTGGGCAGCAACATGCTCCCACAACAAGGGACTACCTTTCTCACAAACTCCCCCACCACCCAGACCCTCACCGCAGATGCATGAGACTATGCCTGGGGTACACACCTGGACGGCAGGTGCATACAGGGCCAATGGAGCCCGCAGCAAATCCATCTGCACATCAGCCAGAAAGAAATGTTAATTGTCCAGCACGCATTGACAGCTTTCCAGCCCCTTCTCTCTAGTGCATCAACAAGCAGGGAGGGACTCATCCCTACCCTCTATGCAGGCTGGCCATGACCCTTTGGCACACAGCCTCTGCCATGCAACTTCACCTGTTAGCACAATTCCTGCTAGGTTCTCTAAACTCTCTGGCAGACCACTTAAGCAGAAATCTTCTGGACCCACATGAGTGGCAACTTGACAAAAGAACCTTCACCCTAATAACTCAGAAATGGAGCTCTCCGAAATGGAGCACTTCAAAGGCTGACGTCTTTGCCTCCCACACCAACCATCAGCTCAAGTTCTGCACCAGGGACCATCACTGAATGCTTGGAAAGTGGATGCCTTATCCTTCCCCTGGGTCGATCTATTGGTCTATGCATTTCCTCCACTACCTCTCATCACCAGGGTACTGCTGAAAATAAGGGAGGAAAAACCAAGGACCATTCTTAGTGCTCCAGACTGGCCTCACCAGCACTGGTACCCATTGCTGCGCAGCCTGTCCCCACTGCCACCATGGCATCTCAGTCAGACCCCCAACCTTCTTGACCAGAGGGAAGGAGAATTCATGCATCCCCAATTGCAGACCCTCAATTTGGCAGCCTGGGTTATTCCCCGACCACTGATCCATCTGCCAACCTCAGTAAACGGGTTCAAGATGTTATATGCAAGGTCAGACGCCCTACCACTAGAAAGTCTTATGCTGACAATGGAAAAGGTTCTGCACCTAGGTTCAGGATAAGGGAGCCGATACAGCACAGCCCTCCCTACCCCTCATCCTGGATTACCTTGCTGACCTGCTACATAGTGGTCTCTCTTTTTCCTCTATTAAAATTCATGCCTCTGCTATCTCTGCTCATTTCCACACTGAGCAGCACCTTTTCTCACACCCTCTCATCAAACAATTCCTAAGAGTGGCTAAGAACTTGAGGCCACCCAGAAGAGCACTCACCCCAGCTCGGGACCTTAACTTTGTGTTGGAAAAGCTCACCCTGCCACCCTTTGAACCAGCATCTTCAGCACAGTTAAAATGTCTCTAATGGAAGACAGCTTTTCTTCTGGCCATCACTTCAGACAGAAAAATCTCTGAGCTACAAGCACTCATGGCTGTGGAGCCCATCATCATCTTCCTTGGTGACAGGGTTTCACTCAGGACTAACCCAGCCTTCATGCCCAAAGTGGTGTCCAGTGTGGCTCTCAACCAATCCATTCGTTTGCCCTTTTTCCCAAACCCACAAAACAAGGGGACAAGGATTCTGCACTCTCTAGATGTGCCCAGACAGCTCAGATTCTATCTAGACAGGACTAAATCATGCAGAAAGTCTGATCAATTACTAGTTAGCTTTGCTGCAGGAGCAGAGGGCAAAGCCATCTTCAAACAAACAATTTCCAAATGGAAAGCACACTGCATCCAGTTCTGTTACAAGCAACACGGAAAACCTCTCCCTAACGGGGGTCAGAACTCAATCCACAAGAGCAGCCTCTACCTCTGCAGCCTTCCTCAGAGGAGTACTCACCAGGGACATCCTGGTGGCTGCCACTTGGACATCTGTTCACACTTTCACCAATCATTACCACTTGCCTATCTTTTCCATATCCAGGGCAGGCTTTGTCCCCTGCAGTCTTGCAGGGCATTGTAGCCATCCCCTAGTCTCCTTGACTGCCTCCACCCTTTTCCTCAGCTTTGGGAATCAACCCAAATGTGATGACTGCAGCAGTGAAACATGACAAACTTTGTACAGTTGTGTACATTTACCACAAATGTAGATGTTTGAGCGTATTCACTGTTGCAGTCCTGGTTTCCTTCCCTCCATCCCCCTTTTCTTTCTCCTCTCTCCTTACAAGGAACATTTTGATATTTACTTTCTACTGGCAGGGTTCTTCCACCATAACCTGGCTCCCACTTGGGGGCTCCTGACAGGGCAAGAAAAACTTATGTAATGGCGTTGGCTGCCTTACTTTGTACTACTGACGACCTGACGTCAGTCCTGAAGCGACAGCAACTGACGCAGAAATACTAAGCCTCTGGTATTTGGGCCGGCCGAGGGCTACCCTGACAGGGATAACCCAAATGTGATTTCTGCCACAGTGAATACACTCTAACATTTATGTTAAGTGTATACAACTGTATTTTTATTATAATCATACATTTCAACCTGAGGCACAAGAAATCTTGGCAATGCCAAAAGTAATAGGGGGACAAAGACCCCAAAATAGAGACACTTTTTAAATATTGGTCTTATAAACTTAGAAAGTTGATCTAATGACAGAGTTTACGTTAACATGCATTTTCTGAAGGATATGAATTCTGAAACTGAAATGTTTATCATTTAATGACATTGATGAGTCTGACCAAAAAAGTAAAATAAGAGAAGATAACTGGACATTCTGTGAAACTCTGGACAATTGTGGAGTGTGGTCATTAATGGTCATCATCTTGGTCTGTAACAAAACTGCTTTTTTTGAGTATTCTCATTTTAGGAGCAGAGTGCAATGTCTTGTAATTGCTGAATAGGAATGGAGATGTAAAGTTAGAGACCCAGACAGAAGTGCATCAAATGGGATCTAGACCTTAACTGACACTTGACGAAACTGCTGGCTACCTGAAACTCTGCAATTATTTTACTCCTGCTATTTTAGGGAGATAGTTTTGCAGTCTCTGAGCCGAGTTCTGTCTTCTGAGTTAACTTCTGTATGAAAAGTTGCACTTGACTGATGACACTAGCTAAAACCCTTCAATATTTAAATACTGGTGTGTTTGCTTCATGCTAAAATACAGCATTTTAGAATCTTTTTCAGTTCCATATACCTTTGATTGGAGTTTTGAGTAAATTCTCATCTTTTTAAAGCACAGCCAAGACCGTATTGAAGTGTGTCTCTCACAGCGCACATCTCAGAAGTGGCAGAGATGCTTGACTGTAAGTGGATGGTATTTGTCTTGTGTACAGAATAGCATAAATATGCAAATGTTTAATCAGTCATGTAGCAGAGAGACCAGAAATTAAGCCCAACATGGATCTTTTCATTGAGACTTCATCTCGAGTCCCAGTAGACCATGCAACAGCTTCTTGTGCAAAAACGTTTTTGAGCTGTCTTGCAGATGTAGCTTCTGTCTTAGGGAGTGAATTCTTAACTGTTGCAAGTTAAATGTTTTTCATTTTATCACAAAATGCATTACAATGAACCTGTTCTTTAGACTATGTATGCTTAATAACTGGTCGACCCGCCATTAATGTTCAAAAACACGCACGCTGATTGGTCAGCGTGCACGTTGTAAATCAGAGTTATAGTAATGGAAAAAGGTCCGGTCGCCCGGACTTTTTCCATTACTATAACTATTTTTTTTTTTTTTTTTTTTTTTTACAGCAACGGAGAACGCAAGATCTCTGTTGCTTCACATTGTCTCGCTATAGTTTAACATAGCGAGACAGCTTTAAAAAAATTAACGGAGATTCCCCGTTGCTTTTTCAAAGCTGTTTCGCTATGTTAAACTCCTTTAACATAGCGAGACAGTTTGTAAAAAGCAACGGAGATCTTGCTTTCTCCGTTGCTTTTGCTCACAGCTCTGATGTACTGTGTAGGCATACACATGCGCACTACATCATAACTGCCGCAGAATACCACACAGCTGCGGTAGGGCAGCAAGGAGGCATTATACAATGCTATTATTTAAGAAAAGTAATTATTTTTTTTCTTAAATAATGTCATTGTATAATAGCAATAACCCACTTCTGGTTGTGGGTAATGCTGGATTTACCCACGGTTGTCTGTTTGGCCACTTGGGCTTCGCCCTCGTGACCAGACCGCACCAACTGTGGGTAAATCCCAGCATTACCCACACCAAGCATGGGTTATTGCTATAATACTCTACTCTTTTGCTGAATGAAACAGAAAAATGAGCAATGCATCTGTGATGCTGCCCATTCCTCTTCTCTGTGCCCAGCAAATGTAAACAGAGAGCTCCATCGTTATACTGATAGAGATTAAAAAAAAAAAAAAAAAAAAAGGGCAGTTCAGTGGCTGGGTAAAGCATTTTTGAAGTGGAATGATGAAAGTGTCAGTCCCATTTTGGGAAAATCCAAAGCCAGGGCTATAGCTAATTTAGGTTATCCTTTGTTTTGTGCAGTTGCCCAATCTAGTGCCTCCAACTTGGAGCTCTTCTGCTGTGAAACTGTAGCAGCTGCTTGCTGCAATTAAAATACTACACACAAAACACTTTAATGATTGTATTGCATTGTATTTGCTTTCACTACTAAAACACTTCATGAGTGGTACCACACTCCCCCTTGCACACAGGGTAGCAGCCCTCTCACCCTGCTTTAGCTTGTGCCTCTGTACAAAGCTTTGCATATCATGCCAGAAGCGCAGATGACGACTTGACTCCTTAGCTTTATGGATGATAATACAACAAGTGAGCCTTGTATTTAATATTTACTGTTTGGTGAGCATATCACGCAGCTTGACTTTAACGGTAGTTAGGATAGCTATAAATCTTGCTTAATGTTGGAAGTTAAATGCATAAGCTTAGGGCAGCAACAGAGAGCATTACTTGGGAAGTATTGAGGGGTTATGGCATTGACTACAGTTAACTAGTAGCTAATATTTGGCATACTCTTGGGATTGGATTAAAGACGAGGAGTGAGTGGCTGTAACTTTTCTTTAACTTTAGAAACAAAACTCCTCTTCTTTACTGTGACCTTTACCCTTGATTCAGCTTGGAGACTGGAAATAGCTTTTCTCCATGCTAATTACTCTGTTATTTACCACGCTGTTTCTCTCTTTGTATGACATTAGGGCACATTGTCACCCAACTTTGTGACTCACATTGAGAATACATATTTCATATCTTCATCATTCTTGTATCAACAGATAGTGTGGAACAACACTAAGAATGGATTAAAATGGCCTTACTTGACCCCGTGGTGCTGAGGATTAAAGGCCTGACTCTCCCCCAGACTACTCGTGTTTGACTAATGACACGTTACTGGAGGGACCAGGTTTGTTAAGATGGGAGTGATAGCATGCCACATGCTTTCTCCATCCTGAGGAACGTGAGTTAGCCTGCCTTGTTGGCATTGCAGTATAAAGAGATTGGCGTGCCCCTTGCTGCAGGTGATTTACTTCTTGCTCATCAGGTTGTACGTACATGAAAGTGCGCATGCACCTCCTGAACCAGTTGACAAGGGTGGGGGGGGGTGGACTTCATTCCTTGGCTGCAGTGCATTGTCCTAGATTTCCCTACTAGGCTTGGGCATAGGTCTGGTAGAGTATGGGGGAGGGAAGAGGGTCACCTAGGAACAGTGAATGAAAAGAGCAGCTGGTGTGGGGAGTTCAGAGAAAAGAATTGGCCACAGCCATGTGTTTGCCTTAATGCCATGCAGTCCAGGGGAATCTCCTGAACAAGTTCTAAACAAGTTGTAATCGCTTGATCTTTCAAGTCTTTTTTTTTTTTTTTTTTTTTTTTAATTTATTTATTTTTTTTTTTTAAGGATTTTCAGCCACCAGCTTTGCTCACAAGTACCAGTTTTCCCTGTGGTCTGTTTTATATATATGAACTTGTTAGGTTTCTGGATGCAGAGTGATGAATGTATTGTACGTGACTTTAAAAATAATTGTTCAGAATTCAGGGCTGTCCAGCCTTTTTGCCTTAGGGGCCACTTAACAAACAGTTCAGGGGCCACTTACTGTACCTTACAAGGTTTAGAGGACCACTTTACCCTGTCCAAACGGGTATGTATCTGTCCATTGTAAACAGTATGCTCTGGGATGTACTGAAAGCCAGATAAAATGCTTCAGTGAGCCCGATTGTGGCCGTAGGCTACCTGGTGGACATCCCTAGTTTATATTGTCTAATTTGTAGATTCCATATTGGGTTTAAGTACTGAATGATTTGTCCTCACCAGTAACAACTTATCTCAAATATGAAAGAGGATATGTATTGCTTACCAACGAATGAAGCACCAATAACCTGATAAAATATAGTATCTGATCACTGAGCAGTGTGCTGATGTTCATCGTGCATACAGCTGCAGTCATAACAGATGGGTTCTCCTGCTGTCAGGTGGGTCCTCGGTCGGCTGAATTCCAAAGTCTAGGTCCGGCGTCGGTTGTCGTCGCTTCTTCCCTGACGTCAGAGCGACAGGGGTATAAAAGAACCAGCCGACGCCATTTTATTCAGTCTTTCTTGCCGCGTGGTGCCCGAAGCGGAAGCAGTTCGCAAGTGCCGGTCGGCCAGCTCCTGAAATTACGAAAATTTTGAAACCGAAGTCTTCTTGAAAGCTAAGTACCCCGTTGGGGAAACTTTTCTTGCCTCAGACCAATGTCAGACCAAGTTAATAATTGTATTTCATGTGGGAAGAAAATACCGCATAAGGATTTTCATTCCCTCTGTATACCTTGTTTAGGCCCAGACCACGACGTCTCGGTCTGTCGCTTTTGTGCTACATTCAACAAACGCACTATTAAGCGTCGGGCGGAGTTCGCCCAGCATTATTTTGGAAAAGCATTTAACTATATTATGTCGTCGGATACCCCGACTCCAGTTTTGTCTAAAAAACGCAAAGTTAAGGACCGACACACGAGGTCCGCGGCCTCTACCGACACCACACCAAAGCCAGACTCCACGTGGTCCAGTTCTCAGTGAGGCGCCTACGCAGCCCCTGACTACCGACGACACTTCATTGGCGGTGTCTCCTGTGCCTGAGGTCGCAGGCTCCTCGGCCCACACCCCGACTACAAATACCAAAGCCACTATTGGCTTTGAACCTCAGAATGTGGGGACAGGTCTACCTCCACTCAAGGTGTCTTCAAACCTTCTTCCTCTTTTTCCATCAAGGCTTTCACTAAGTCTAAAGCAGCCATGCATTCTAAGAGACAAGCTACACAGGGCCCATCTCCAGGCCCCATGCCTAAAAAACAGATGCTTAAAATGGTGGAGGATTTAATTACTGTTATCAGGGGTTCTCAACCCCCACCGGACAAAAGGCCCAGAGTGGAGGAAGAATCCCCCTCCTCTGATCAGGGCTCCATTATTTCAGAGCACTGTGATGATCAGGAACAATGTCCTTAAAGGATGCATCTGCAGTCATAACATATGGGTTGTCCTGCCTCAGGCAGCCCTTCGATCGGCCGGATTCCAAAGTCTGGGTCTGGCCTCGGCTGATGTCGCACTTCACCCGACGTCATAGCTCCTGGGGTATAAAGGCATCAGCCGACGCCGTTTTCCTCAGTCTTTCTTGCCGCACGGTGCCCGAAGCAGAAGCTGTTCGCAAGTGCAAGTCGGTCAGATCCAGAGATTTCAGCTACCGAAAATTTCTAAAAAAGCTAAGTACCCCGTTGGGGACTCTTTCTTGCCTCAGCCGATGTCAGACAAAGTAAATAATTGTTTAACTTGTGGGAAACAAATACCTCATAAGGATTTCCACTCTTACTGCCTTCCTTGCTTAGGCCCAGACCACGATGTATCGGCTTGTTTAGCCTGTGCTTCCTTCAACCGACGGACACTTAGACGTCGGTCGGAGTTTGCAGAAGAGTTTTTTTGTCCCGCTTTTGCATATAAAATGCCGTCGGAGACTCCGACTACACATTTAGCCAAAAAACGCAAGGAAAAGGACCAACACTCGCGGCCCGCGGTTTCGGCTGAAACCACGGTTAGGCCTACCGCGAGTGTCTCGGTTTCGGCTGAAACAGAGTCCTCGGTTCTTCCTTCTGCCGAACGCATGCCTCCGACAACCGAGGCCACAGAGGCCCCGGCTGAGTCGGCTACAGAAATTCCTACCGAAGAAGCAGCCGCACAAGATTTGTCTGACACCATTCCGTTGGACATCTCTACTCCTGCACGTGGGGCAGCTAGACCCCCTGCTTCTATGTCTATTAAGGCCTTCTCCAGGGCTAAAGCAGCTAAACTTTCCAAGGCCTTACCAACTAAAGCTTCCTCTCACAGACCTTCTTCAAGTTCTCAGATTCTCAGCCTTGCTGAGGACCTTATATCTCTGATTAGGCGATCCCAACCTCACCCAGACAGGGCCTCACAACCTCCTCCTGAAAAAAGGCCTAGGACTGAACCCCCTGAACCTCTCTCCTCTGACTATTCCTCGGATGGATCAGATTTATCAGACCATCAGGAAGGACCATACTCACCTTATGAGGATACGGATGCAGAAGACTCCATTCCTTCTGCCTCCCTCCCAGAAGAATTTTCATTTGGGGAGACTCTACACTCAATGAGGGAACACTTCCAATGGCAGGGTCAGGATTTCTCTGATACTAGGAAAAGGCTAAGGACTTTTTTACACTTGCCACAGCATAGGCCTTTAGCCACGCCACCTGTACTATCAGTTGTTGATGATGCATACAATGATGCCAGTTCTGCCCCTGATTCTCTTCCCCCAGCCCCTGCCAAACCTGACAGATATTACCGGGTCCCGGATTCTCACTTTGACTTATAAGGCCCATGCTGCAGACCCAGAAACTATTTCTCAGGGCCCTAAGGGTGTTGCGGCTGCCACTGCCAAAAACCCCCTACCCTCTGAAAGAGAATCAAGAGCATTAGAGAGATGGGGTAAAAAGGTTTATACATCTGCTACGCTTTCTGCCAGGGCTTTAAACTGTCAATTTCACATGATACAGTACCAGGAATTTTTGTTAGATCAGCTGAATAAAAAGCTTTCCTCTCCTGAACCTTTAGACCGTAAGTCCCTTCAGGATTTGGTACACAACTCTCAGCAGGTCAGTAATCATTTCTTAAAATGTGGCTATGATGCACTGGAGGCTTCATTTAGATCAGCTATGACTGGAGCAGTGATTCAGAGGCATGCCTGGCTAAAAGAGCAATCCTTGCCAGACCATGTTAAGTCTAAACTCCTAGATGCCCCTATGGAGAAACAAAGTTTATTTGGCTCCCCTGCACAGGAGGTTCTAAAGAAAGTGGAAGAAAAAGCAAAATCTGTGCAAACAGTCAAGGATTTTCTGCAGGTCCAACCTCCGAGGTTCAGCAGAAATTGGCCTTCAAAGAATTGGTCCTTTCCAGACACCTCCAGAGCACAGAGAGGCAGAAATAGACGCCCAAGAGGCAGAGGTCAATCAAGGGGTGCCTACAGGGGTCGTCAGTGGCAACCTGCCAACCAGAGGAGTACAGCCACAACTGCGACTACAACCACTTCCACAGGACAGACACAATGACTTTGCTCCGATTCCGCCTACCATGGAACAACTGGAAGCACCCTTGGGCGGAAAGTTAGCTTTATTTTCAAAAAATTGGCATTGCATTACAGGAGACAAATGGACATTGCAAACAATAGACAAAGGCTACAGGTTTCACTTCCACACTTTACCAAAAAAGAGAGGAATGTCAAACCTTCCACCAAGCCAGAAATCGGAGGCTCTAAAACAAATCATCAATTTACTAAGGATGAGAGCAATAGAAAGGGTACCATCTATGGAACAAGGCCAAGGATTTTACTCCAGACTATTCCTTGTACCAAGAAAAGAAACTCAATGGAGGCCTATTCTTGACTTGTCCGCACTGAACACATATCTCATTGTACCAAAATTCAAGATGCTGACCCTACAGCAACTTCTTCCCATGTTGGGCAAGGAGTCTTGGCTGGTGACTCTAGATCTCAGGGAGGCATACCTGCACGTCCCTATAAGACCAGATTGCAGAAGACACCTCAGATTTCTTGCAGGATCAGAGCATTATCAATTCTCAGCATTGCCCTTTGGCTTATCTACTGCACCCAGAGTATTCACGAAATGCCTGGCATCAGTAATTGCACATTGCAGGCTTCAGGGAATTCAAATCTACCCATACCTGGACGACTGCCTAATACAAGCGGACAACAAGACAAAAATAATAAAGGATTTGGCCTATGTCATACAACTGTTACAAGCCTTGGGATACACAGTCAACAAACAAAAGTCAAGACTAGTGCCATCCCAAAGGATAACATTTTTGGGTGCAGAACTGGACACAATAACTCAGATGGCTTTTCTCACAGAAGAAAAACAAAAGCAACTACCAGTCTACTTCATGGCATTGACCAGACAAACTCAGCTTACTGCAAGGAAAGTCCTGCAGGCCCTGGGTTACACGGCATCTTGCATAATCTTGATCCCACATGCCAGGCTGCATATGAGAAAATTACAATGGTACCTAAGGAATGTATGGTCTCAACACAGACACAGTCTAGAAACCATGATACCAATCATTCCATGCCTGAAAAAAGAATTCCTGTGGTGGGCTCAGGTCTGTCAGGCCACAAACCACAACCAAGGCAGACCATCACCACGGACGCCTCAGACCTAGGCTGGGGGGCGCACATGGAAGACAAGTGTATCCAAGGCCTATGGTCTCAAGACCAGCTGAATCTACACATAAATCTAAAGGAGATGCTGGCAGTGAAGCATGCAATCGAGGCATTCAAATCATTCCTCCAGCAAGGACACCTGCTGATAAGGACAGACAATACCACAGTCATGTGGTACATCAACAAACAGGGAGGCACACATTCCTACCCTCTATGCCGGATGGCAATGGACCTGTGGAACCTAGGCCTGAATCTCAACATTCAACTGCAGGCCAGATTCGTACCAGGAAAAGAGAATACACTAGCAGACAGCTTAAGCAGGACTACCACGGATGCTCACGGATGGATGCTGCATCCAGACATCTTCAAAAACATAACAAAGAAATGGGGAATGCCAGAGATAGACCTGTTCGCCTCCCCACTCAACCACCAACTGAAGAAATTCTGCTCAAGAGAATACCACCCACAAGCCTGGAGGGTGGACTCCCTTTCTTTCAGCTGGAAGGCCCTGACAGTTTATGCCTTTCCACCTCTCCCATTGATGTACAAAGTTCTACTGAAGATCAGGGAGGAACAGCCAAAGGTGATTCTGATAGCTCCAGACTGGCCAAGGCAGCATTGGTACCCGCTACTGAGAAGCATGTCTCGGATGAACCCATGGCCTCTACCTCTATGGCCTTTACTTCTAACGCAGAACAACTACAAGACCCTGCATCCAAACTTGAAAACACTGCAGCTAACTGCCTGGAAAATTGCATAAAACAAAACCAATCTGTTTTATCTCAGAGGGTCAAGGACATTATCCTGGAGGCTCGCAGACCCTCCACAAGAAAAACATACTCAGCCAAATGGAAGAGATTCCTCATTTGGAGTGCATCAAAGGGAACAAATGTCACATTGGCAAACCTAGCACACATCCTAGAATACTTAGCAGAACTGTTCCACAATGGCCTGTCCTATTCTTCCATTAAGATTCATGCTTCAGCAATTTCAGCAGAGTACAACATGGATCCTCCTATCTTCTCTCACCCTCTCCTCAGACAATTTTTAAGAGGGATCAAAAATGTAAAACCTCCAAGGAAACCACCTCTGCCTGCATGGGATCTCAATTTTGTGCTGGAAAAATTAACACTTCCCCCTTTTGAACCAGCAGCATCAGCAGACTTACAATTCTTATCTTGGAAAACTGCTTTCCTTCTAGCAATCACTTCAGCAAGAATGGTATCCAAGTTACAGGCATTAATGTCAGTGCAGCCTTTCCTTATCTTTCACCAGGATAGAGTGTCTCTGAGAACCAATCCTACTTTCATGCCAAAGGTGGTATCCAGGGTATCCTTGAACCAAGCTATTCATTTACCTACGTTCTTCCCTAACCCACAGAACAGGGGGGGGAAAACTACTGCACACCTTGGATATACACCGACAACTACGCTGCTATCTGGACAGAACTAAAACCAGCAGAAAAACTGACCAGCTTCTGGTAGCATATGCAACAGGAGTGCAAGGAAAAGCAATTTCCAAACAGACATTTTCAAAATGAATAGGAAATCGCATTCGATTCTTCTGCTACTCTTTTCATGGAAAGGCAACTCCTGAAAATATCAGGCCTCACTCCACAAGAGCCACAGCCACCACTACAGCTTTCCTACGAGGAGTGGCTACCAAAGACATTTTAGAAGCTGCTACTTGGAGCTCCGTGCATACATTTGCCAAGCATTACAATCTTCCTTTATACTCCAGATCCCGAGCAGGTTTTGCAACTGCAGTTTTACAAGGGATCTTAACTACACCATCATTATCTTAGTACCTCCTCCCCCAGTTTGGCTATGGTATTCTACCCATATGTTATGACTGCAGATGCATCCTTGAAGGACATAGTACAGTTTTGTACCTACCATAAATGTAGATGTCCGATAGGTATGCATCTGCAGTCAGGATTACCCACCCTCCTTCCCCTCTGTGGTATTCCTAGGGTACTTTCCCCCAGCTAGCTAAGAGAGGGGTATCTATTATGGTGTATTTGTTTGTATGTATATATGTATATATATATATATTTTGCTTTCTACTGTTTGGAATTTTCTACTTTTATCCAAATTTAGCCTTCCTAGAGGGCACCTGGCATCTGGGGCAAGAAACACTGAGGAAAATGGTGTCGGCTGATGCCTTTATACCCCAGGAGCTATGACGTTGGGTGAAGTGCGACATCAGCCGAGGCCAGACCCAGACTTTGGAATCCGGCCGACTGAAGGGCTGCCAGAGGCAGGACAACCCACATGTTATGACTGCAGATGCATACCTATCGGACATCTACATTTATGGTAGGTACAAAACTGTACTTTTTGTACATCCTTAATATTGTGTGAAATAACTCAAATCCTACAAGAAGGAGATTTTATTTTGACAAGAAGTCCAGTCGTTTGTGCTGATTTTTATGTATTGCTTCTGCTACATATTCTTTTATTTCAGAAAGAAATGCCTTATTTTTGACATTTGAAAAGGTTATAACCATAAGTTTGAAAGTGTAGCCTGTGTGGTTAAATATTGTGTTACATACTGCTATTTAAAAGGTAAAATTCAGGAAACATTTGAAAATGGGACGTGTGCATATTTGGTACTGTATTTGTAGTTAATTAAAAATTGTTTTTCTTACAGTTAATGAAAGTAAGGATAGAATGAATTATATAGACTAGTTAGTAGCAAGAGGAGAAACAGAATAATAAAGATATTAAGTGTTTAAAAGTAAAAAAAAAAAAAAAAAAAAAAAAAAAACAAATTGGGGAGTTCTTAAACTCACCAAATAAATGCCTTAAAGTAAATAATTTGGCTAATATGTTAACTGTTTGGGTTCAGTGAGTTTTAAGGAAAAAAACCTAAGCAAATCTGTGCATTAATTAAAAAAAAAATCCTGTGCAGAAGTATATTCCATCACTGGACTAAACTGAGGTAGGATAGAATATTGAGTTATTTAATAAGAGACTGTTTTGGAGTGATCTGTTATTGGATCACTTCTGTTTATTGAATACTATGTTGTCTTGACTGACTGTTGCAAGATTTATATGTTAGAAAACTAGAGTTGTACAACTCGGGGAAAAAGTGAGTTTGTTAAGAAGTTCCCCTATTTGAGTTTGTGTGGCCTTGTACACATATATATATATATATATATATATATATATATATATATATACACACACACACACACACACACACACACACACACACACAGATTGGTGTGGTAGCAGGGGATCCACGTTGGGAGGCTGAAGGTACACAGAACATAAACCTCCTGAAGAAAAGAATGTTTATACAGTTCTTAAGACTGATTTTGTGTGGTTTAGAAGTCACAATATTGAAGTAAATCCTTGTCATTTTATGTAATTTCTTGCTTACATGTGGTAATGTCCATCTCTAATATATGATTGTGCAGTATACACTGATTAAAAACCATATAGCTAAATGTCTAATATGCCTTTGTACCCTCCCAGCCATCCTTCTAATCTTAGTGATGGTGAATGATCTCGTCTGCTGTCCCACTTTGCAGAACTTTATTTTATTTTAGTTTATTTACTGTTTGTTAACTGGGGTGATATTCTCGTCTGAAGATCCTTTTTAGGTGTGGCAATAAGGTAGAGCTGTGTAGCATCTCCAAAGATCTCATGTACATGTCCACTTTGTTTCATTCATGTGGCCTCGTAGCCCACTGTCACATTAGGTCTTTCTTACCTTAGCTATAACTCACAAATTACCTCACGTTTCATTCTTTCACAGCTGGTTGGTTCTTTACTTCAGTGTGTAATTTTGTTTTCTAACATTACTGTCAGTATCATCAACTTGTCCATTGTGTCTGTTGTACTGGCATGCTGTCTGTTTTTAGTGCATTGCGTTGCCACTCCGTTTGTATTGCAGTACGATTTCCCCACAGGTCATCCTTAGGTTGGAAGTGGTCAACTGCATGTTCCCACCGGTCACCTTTAGGTTCCATGCCAGCCCAGCCTTAAAACAGAGGGAGTCTAGAGGCTGTGGAAGGGGTTGGTAGCCATGAAATGGAAGAGTGAAGCAGAATGGGCACATTACAAATTCCATCCTTGGAGTATTTTCCTCCCTACTCTGCCCCATGTAAATAAAGCAAGAACAAGGGGTTTCTGCCCTTGTGTAGCACTTTTGTGCTATTACTTTCTGTAGGAATTTCTCTCCTTTGCTTTTCCATCACGTTTAACTTGCATAGCTCAGATAAAGCCCACATTGCAAGTTATTTGCGTTCCTCTGGGGTCATAAACATTGACGCTGTAAGGATTTTGCATCCGTTTTACTTTGCACATTCATTTACAGCTGCTTGCTTTCTTTCCTTTCTTCCTACTGAGTTATAAACCCACTCATTCTTTGGGAATTCACTACTGTTGTAATGCATAGCATGACTGCAGCTGGCAATATGACTGACACAGAGAATCAAAATGAGGATGGCACCTTGCAGTTGACTATTAACTTTTCAGGAAAAAAAACTTTACCGTTGAAGGTAGATGAATAATAGTGAAGTTTTTATAGCATATTTAAAAGTTATCAAAGGCACAGAAATGTATCACTTGGAAGAAAATGTGACACGTATGCCAAGAGGTGGTAAAAGTAAACAGTAATCCTGAATAGTGCCATTTGAAGTACATTAGTTTGCAAGTTTGCATGAGCAAGGTAGAGCATTGTAATTTTACCTTATTTGACTAAAGAGTTGGAAAAGAGAAAGCCTGCCTACCCCCTCCCAAGAAAGTTAGTTTGGCCAACCTCGTTCTATTATTTTGTTTTAGAATGTAAACGTCTTATAATGTGAGAGCAGCATTAATGTTGTGTAGAACATCAAGATGATATTTTTCCTGTGTTTTACTCCAGAGATCCGTTCACATACTGCTTAGTCCTTTACTCTGTTTTTGATTCAGATGTCCTATTCTTTGTTAACAAGATGGGTGTGCTGGGTGCAAATGCTTCCGAGCATATCTGAAAAAAAGCAATGTTGAAAATATCTGCATATTACTGGTGTGGAGCATTTCAAATTGATTCACTTTCTGCAATTGTAATACTTTTTGGTAACAAGAACAGACTCGTACTTAGTACAAACTGTAAAAAATCATTTAAAAACTGAGAACCCAATGCAGGTGAGTGGTAAGTATGAGTATTTTCATATTTCATAGTTAAACTGGGGCTTGGTATACGCCAGCCTACCCCATTAATATCACTGACACTGTTCTTGTCATCCTACTCCAATTTGTTTTTCCTCTTTATCTGGGGTTTCCAGTCATTGTTCATTTGCCAGATTTGCCCATGACCTCCTTTCCTTCTGACTGCTAACATCTTTGATTGACCTTTCTGTAGGGTATCTTCACCTTCGTCTGTTATACTTTTATCCCTTCCCCTAACAGATAATCACAGTCCTTCTCTCCCTGCTTTTCTTAACTAGTCATTCATGTACAGTTTGTGTAATGCTTGTCAGGTCTGTACTTTACTTTTCCTTCCCTCATCATTTTGGTCTGTCAGTTTGTCATTCTGTTCTCTAAACTATGCGTATTGTTTGCCTTTTCTGCTTTAATTTTAATGCGTTTCCCATCTACTTGGCCTCTGACTGCCCTCCCTCACTTCATCTGGATTTTCCTCCTGTTCTCGGTTAAATGTATCCTTGTCCACTTTCATCTTATGTTTTTCATTCATGCTGTACTCTGGTGCAGTCAGCCACTGGTGTACAAGTTATCATCTTGTGCATTCGCTTTCTTACTGTAACCAGTGATTTCAGCATTCACTTCGCCATGCTTTTATATTGTTATCTTGCTTCTCTCTTTGCAAAGATGAAACCTAGCATAATTGTCACACCTTGCCTAAGACAAAACATCCCTGTGTCATGTACACACCCTTTTACAGGTGTTGCTATCGCTTTCACATAAGTGGCAGCACTAAGTTGCACTTTGCCTGACTTTTTCCACACTGTGTCTTGGTAAAGTCCTTGCCGTCATTTATTGTTGGAAGAAATTTATCAAAGTTTTGTTGTAGCTTTTGGAAAATCCCTTTCAATCCTCTTGGTACCAGGTTTTGTCTGTGGTTTCCATGGTAGCCTCTTAGTCATTTTAAGTTCCCTATTTCAATTTCCCTTTTATCTGACCATGCACTAAATAACTTTTAAACCTTTCTTTTATGTATCTTTATATATGTGACTGCACGTCAACCTGATGCACACTCAACTTTTGTACAAAAGTTAGTACTTTAAAATTGTTTTTTTCTATGTTCTTGTTTTTTAAATAAGTTACAAATAATAATCCCATGTGAGAAATTCATGAATGAACAAACTCACATTAAATGGGATCACTTCTTTATTTTAGTTTTTAAACAAGGCCAATATATTTGTTAAACCAGTGGCTGGTGTCCTGCTTCACAGGTGAAGTGTTGGCTTGTCATACTCATTTGGTTGTCAAGCAGCCTTTTAACTGCCACGATAAAGTGTGGTGATTGCTTTACTTTTAAACCTTGACTTATGTTTGGTTTTGCACCTTGTGTCATCACAGTAAACAGCCCAGGCTGAATTTTGCTTGTGTCCAATTTTCTTTAATTATGCAGTGCATGCTTTTTTCCTACACCGATTATGGTTACTGTTCGAGTATCTATGAGATTTATTTTTAAAGAAAGATGGAAAATTTATAATTCTTGACCAGGAACAGTGGATCGATCCCTCAAGATATTTTTCAGATAAAATTGAGACTAAACTAGGCAGGTTTATGGCAAGAAGTTTGACACAGAATGTACAGGAATGGGGACAGCGGCGTAGCAAATAATTTTAGCACAGGGAAAGGTGCTGCAGGGTATCTTGTACATCAGCAGGCAGAGTATTAAATTCTGGGTGCGTTAGCAGTTTACCTAACTTTCACCAGTTAATACTACTAGTACTACTGTATATGTAACCATTACATAGAAAGTGAATTATGGATTGTAGGAAGGTACCCCCATGAACAAACTAAAATCAGGTTCCAGCAACATATTTTTGGGTGAACTAACAAACTCAGAATATAGATTGCTGGATGGAAGAGTTGAAATGAGTTGCAGTGAGAAAACGTTAGCCTGTATTTATGGGGGTGTTAGCTACATGTTGTTGGGAGATTTTTATGGTGGCAAACCAGATACTTTGGGCTTTTTTGTCAACTGGCATGAAATCCAGAGTTTGTCCACAGCTATAAAAATCGTTTCTAGTGCAGCACGCCATGTTGTCGCTCTGGTCTAAGGGCACTATTGTTTTTAGATTCATTAATGCAATGGAAGGTATTTGGTGTGTCTGGATGGAACACCATGAAGACATATTAGTAACGAGCCCTGTGTAAAAATCTTTGTGACACTGTCATAATTGAATTTGCCCCTTAGAGCCATTAAAGAGATTTGCCTTACCCACCACTCTATTAATAAAGAAGTTTACAGTGGACTTCAGCGAAAAGTACATCTCTCGATTCTTGTTCTCTGTCGTGGTAGCAGTTTTCATTACCATAATCAAAGACCAGTGTTTCCAAGGCATTTGTCAAGCATGTCAATAGCAGCTGTCATTCTTTCACATGTCAAAAGTGACCTCCAAGTATCATTGTGGACTCCAGCCCTCCCAGGTAATCCATTTTGTTTACCAAATGCAAGAAATATGCTGGAAAGAACACAAGGAGCTATATGCGTCGTTAACTAACTGTGTGTAGGGATTTGACTGCATTAGTCTTGAAGCCTTGTAGAAGGTTCCATCCATATATGGTTTCCTTGCCACAGTTCTCTTTTTACTTAAACTATGTATTGCATGACCAGCTTACTGCTAAGATGCTTTCCAGTTTTTAGCAAACAGACTTGTTTATTATCCTAACTGGTTCAGGTAACTGGTTTCATAGTATAGGGGCAGGATGTTGGCCCACATCTGGCAGCTTGCATTCATTTGCAGTCCTCATTGCTTGGAGGTCTTTTACTGGTTTTAAAGGGTTGACACATGCACCACTGCCTCATTTTCCGAAGGGAAAAGGACACTACAACAGCAACTTCCTTTGTAGGAAGGAGCAGACGGCAGGCCTTCCCAAAGGGAAAGGACATGTGAAAGAACCTTTTGTCCAGTGTCCGTGCTCATCCTCATCTATCATTAGGTGAGGGGCTGCTTGTTGCCCCTAGGCATTGTGTTGTTTTGCCTGTCTTACCCTGTTTCTGTGGATTTGACTACTTCCACTGATTAAGAACAGTGAGCTTTGCATGTTGTTTAGGAAGGCCCTCTGATGACCAACTATTGAAGGCTGAATTCATGGGTAAATTAACAGCCTGGTATTGTCTGGATTGACTTTTATCTCCAGTAGCTTTTAGTTGGTCCTGTTAACTGCTTCATTTTCTGTAGTTACAAAATGTATAGCAGATAGTTTTTTTTTTTTTTTCACACTGCACAGTGTTGACATTTTAGACATGTTACTAAACCTATGACAATGTCTTACTTACATGATTTGCATACATGCCCCTTTTACTTGTGGAAAAATGAGACTGGGCACAGCATGTAGACATCAGACCAGCAGAAGTGATCATGTCACTCCTCACTTCAACCTGTCTCACAGTCCTTTGATAAACATTTGTAAATGTAGTTAGTACTAGATTAGGAGCAAATGTACAAGCTGCTGTCCACTATTTGCTGGTTACAAACTCAAGTTTTAAGGTATCTCTCTTCTTCTGTGACACTTTTGACTGTGATCCTCGGACATCACAAATTACTTTGTCTACATGTTTTCTTTGCAGAAGCTTATCGTTGTTTGTATGTTTGTTCACATTATGAAAATCAGATGACACTGTAATTTTGCTTTTGGCCTTGTAGTGACTTGACCCAATTGAAAACCAGTGACAAGACTCAGAGCTGTAGTGCATTAATTACCTCAAGAGCAAACATAAGTAATGAGCTGCAACATATGGTTTCATTATGCTGGCTCTAGACATTGGTTTGATGCATCTTCTGTGGATCTTCTTTTACTGTAGATTGCTTAAGTGAACTACAATCCAGGTATGTGTTTCAGGTATGGCTGTCCTGACATCTGGAGGTATTTCATGCATGACTTGCCAACATCATACAAAATTCCTATAAATGTATCTCCCTTGGTATCTCCACTTTAATTAGAAAAATGTTTACATGCATGTATCTCACCTTACTAATTCACAGTGATCCTCAGAGATCTGGTTATTTCAGACTGGACACAGTGTATGTTTACTAACAGCTCTCTCAAAACAAAATCCTGTTTTCTCACAGCTGAGTCATATTACAAAGATCCTATGTTTGTGGGAGGAAGTATAGCAGAGGGTGGCTGATGGCATAATTCAGAGTACACTGTTCCATGTGAGCTAGGAACTAAGAGATGGCATACTGTCATTGTCAGTAGTATTGCTGCCTCCACAAAAGTAAGACTTTTTTTGATAAGTGCCCTGTCCTGAAATGAAGCCGAAGTGTATGCAAGATGGAAAAGGAAATGAACTTTGGAAGGTCTCAACTAGCCCGACATAGTGATGCCTTCAGTGTCTGTAGATAAATCTGTAAATCTAAGATTAGAGCACTGAGTTTCCTCCAGAAGCCATCATTGAGCTGATACATAAATAATCCTCGTTAGGAAGTCTTTAAATGGAAATAATGTTGACATAGTTATGAAGACTGAATCATATGTTCAGTTATATGCATGGGATAGTCACATAGTCTGCCAATTGAGACCAACTTTATTGGAGATCCTGCAGATCTTGTTATGTAAGTTGTATTTAAAAGTATAACTGCTGTGTGTGTCCTCTTCCCTGTTTGGGGAACATATGACCACACCAAAGCTGAATACAGCTCTTTGAGCTCATGAACTGTATGCATAAAAGCGAGTGTATACTTCGCTGTGTGTTACAGTTGTAGTGTGAGAGTGGCAGTGCATAGATTGCTTTACTGTCTACCCTGCCCCCATTCCCACCCACCCTATATCATTAACTTTTATACTTGTCTAACCGCACCTTTGAACCTAGTCCACACCGACCTTTAACTATCATCCAGTCTTTTTCCGTTTCTTGCTATAATATCTTCTTTTAGTCTGCTTTTACTTTACTTGGGTCCAGTGTCACTTATTTTTCCACGTTATCTACATTATGGCCTCTCTTTCACATGCATTCTGGTCATTGTCTTGCTCCACCCACTTCATTTTCTGTTTTTTTTTTTCCTTACCCAGTTTGTTGAAACGAATCAACCCTAGTCACACCCTTCACTGTTCTCCAGCATTTGCCACTTTTCTGACACCAGTCCCCTTATAACCAATTGCAATGTCGGGGCATGCTCTAGCAAGTCCAAAAATACTGGGACTGAATGGCTAGAAAATTAAGACTTGCATATAACAAGTCTATGAGGACCATTTCATGGAATATTCCCTTTTCTTCACGGTATGGCGATCCCAGCATTGGTATAGATCTGTTTGGGGGGAGGGACAGGAGAGTTTTTCCCCCTGCAGAAAGAAGTTTAAGTGACGGTAGCGATGTTTGAGATTTGTTGTCCTGAATTTTTTTTTTGCGCGTCTGTACTTAGCTTTTTGAGTACTGACATTCAATAGGGAGCCCACTCCCACTCTTTGCCTTCAAACTAAATATTATTTTGGATTAATTACTTTATCTACTCATTCCATTTCTCTCTCTATGCATCTCCTTCCTTCCTTTCTCTAGTATCCTTTTTTCTAACCCCATCCCCCCCTTAGGCCTACACACCTACTCTATTTTCTTTTCTCTGTGAGACTCTCAAGATTTTACTTTATTTTTTTAGTCACCATCACAACCTAGGTGGTAGATAATCAGATCTTGTGTATGTTACAGAGCGGGTGGCAGATTGCTCTCATTCATGTTCCTTGCAGTCATCCATCCTCCTTGCCTTCTTAACAGTTGTCACTCTCTACTGTTCTACACTTATTCCTTTCCCTCCATTCGTGTCCTTTTGCTAAAAATTTTGAAAAACTCCTTTATAAGCAGCTACTCAAATACATAAATAACTCTGGGCTCCTTTCAGATAAACATCATATCTTCAGAAATACATTCAGTACCACTACTGCTTCTGTTTTCTGCTTATTTGTAGTGATGTCAGAAAGGGACTCATTCCTGCTGGATTATTTTTAGACATAACTTGGGTATTCAAAACTGTGACCAAACTGCAGAAGTGTGCGAACCAAATACTCCACAATAAAACCACTGGTATATTGATGCTGTAGAAAATGCTGGTAGTCCACAAAGTAAAGCAGAAAATTTTATTGTAAGATAATAGAAAGCTGGTAAGCACTTTCGTCCTCAACAAAAGAACTTCATCAGACAAATTAAAATCAAACACAGAACACATTTTAAAGACTCCCTTTGTGCTTCACATGATAGTAGCCACTCCCCCTAAGTAACAAAAATTTAAAAGGGCAGTACAAACTCTGATTTCAGTGAGACAATGTTAAATAAATACATGTTACTAGATGTAAAAAATATAGAAAATATATAAAAAAGATCATCCACTTCACAATTTTTTAAAAGAGCAATGAATAAATATATAAATCATCTGTTTAAAGCTCTCAGTTTTAAAAGGGAATTGGAGAGGGATTCATTTAAACCTGGCCAGTTTGCAGTTAATAACTGCCAGTATAATTCTCTCTCTTTTAGTAAGGCAGACAATGCACCTTCCCTGATATCCATTGTGACACCATCAATAGCAAAAAAAAAAAAAGAATTAGACATGGTGCTCATGAGGGTTTTCCTGCCAGAAAAGAGAATTCAGGTTTTACAGCAGCAGGTCTACGCCCTACTACCACTGAAGAAGGTCAAGGCAAAAGAGGTCCTCAAGTTGTTAGGGACCACGGCTGCCATGATTATTCTAGTGCCTCTTGCAAGACTACACATGAGGTTTCTTCAGTGGCTACATTTTGCCCAATGGTCTCTGTAGTATCTCCCGCTCTCCCATCTTATTGTAATAACCGACAGGTGCAAGTAGGATCTGCCCTGGTGGCTTCAGACCAGCAATCTCAATGCGGGTATGCCTTTCGTTCTTCCTTCTCCGATTGCCACTGTGACCACGGATGCCTCCCAGATTTGGGGGGGGCATTATCTCGGCAGGACAGTCCAAGGTACGTGGCAGGAACACGAGATGCATTTGCATATCAGCATCTTAGAGATGAGAGTGGTGCTATTAGCGTTGCAAGCACTTCAAAGCTTTCTTCCTCATAGGACAATTGCAATCCACTCAGACAACATGTCAGTGGTCTGGTATCTGAACAAGCAGGGAGGAACCAGATCGTATCCCCTTTGCAGAGAGGCACTTCGAGTGTGGCAGTGGGCAGTATCTTCCCGGCGCTTTCTAGTGGCAACGCACATACCGGGAAAGTCCAATGTGATTGCAGACAGGCTGAGTAGAGCTTTTCTGATGCCTCACAAGTGGTTCCTGAACAAACAAGTGGCGGAACGGATTTTCTGCAGATGGGGTGAGCCTTGCTGCGATCTATTTGCCAGCCCCCTCAATGCCAAATGCAGCAGCTACTTCACCCTTTTTCCCCTGAAGGGGGAAGCACCCAGGGACGCTCTAGTTCACGATTGGCCCTCCGGTCTTCTCTATGCCTTCCCTTCAATTCTCCTGATAACAAAGGTTATTCAGAAAGCACAGTCCTTGGGAAGCAAAATGAATACTGTTTGCACCACATTGGCATAGTCAGATCTGTTTTCCTTTTCTTCACCCTTATCTAATGGACGATCCTTGGATTCTGGACCCAGAGCCAGATCTGTTGACTCGTATGTCAGGGCAGTTACACTCCTCCATTCAGACCCTCAGGTTGACAGCGTGGCTGCTCCAATTCCATCCCTAGTTAGGCTTCATGATTTTTCACCGGAGGTGGTTCATATTCTGCCTTCCTCCCACAAGCCTTCTCCTAGGAAGATTTATTCTAGTAAGTGGAAGAGATTCTCCATTTGGGCTCATGAAAGGCAGATTGATCCCTATACAGCTCCCATCTCATCAGTTTGAGTTCTTTCTCAACTGTTTAGCCAGGGATCAGCTGCGGCAACTATCAAAGTGCAGTTGGCAGCCATTTCTACTTTTCATGTTGCTAATGAACCCAATCTAATGGCGCACAGACTTTGTAGGGCTTTTCTGAAGGGGATTATGTTACTTCGACCTCCAATCTTTGATCCTGTAATGCCATGGGACCTTAATTTTGTGTTACAGCAGCTTACCTCACCTCCCTTTGAGCCTGCGGCAACCTCTGTGACATTAAATTTCTGTTTTGGAAGACAAGTCTTTTTGATGGCCAACACTTCAGCTAGGCGGGTCTCTGAACTCCAAGCTTTATCGATTTGGCCTACTTACTTGGTATTTCACAAGGATAGGGATTCGCTAAGACCTAATCCTTCCTTTATGCCTAAGGTTGCTTCAGTGGTCAACCTCACCCAGTCTAGTGAACTGCCTGTGTTTTTCCCAGAATTCTCTAACAAGGCAGAATTTAAGTTTCATCAGCTAGATGTCCACAGCCAACTGAACTTCTATTTACATAGAACAAAAGATTTTAGGAAATCTGATCAACTCTGTCTCATTTTCAGACAATAGACTCGGGACTTCAGTTTCTAAAGTAACTCTGTCCAGATGGATTTCTAGTTGCATTTCTTTCATCTATACTTCACATGGCAAGGAATTCTCCTTTAAAGTAAAGGCTCATTCTACACGTTCGGTGTCTACTACTACTGCCTTTCAGGCTAGGATGTCTGTGGATGATATTTGTGCTGCAGCTACTTGGGCATCTCCTCACACCTTTATTAGTCACTACAAATTGGATCTGGTATCAAGGGGCAGATCCTCATTTGGTTCCACAGTGCTCAGAAGTATTTTCCAGTGAGCCGCCCAAGGTCTAGGTGCTAGGGACGCTGTCCCACGGGTAAGAATGTAGGCGAGATTGGACTACATAATATCAAGAAGTTATGTACTCCCCATAACGTTCGATATATGTAGTCCATCTTGCCTCACATTCTTACTAACCCACCCCCTCCTGGAGGACCTAGAGGTCGAGTCTCTGTTTTCAGCACTCCTTTTTGATATGTTGAGTTGTTTCTTCCTCTCAGCATGTTGGTGTGTGTATGTGAGCTCACAGCGAACAAGATCTGGGGAATAGGCGCATTGCAGCATGGGATACCTCTTAGCCATGAGCCAATTGAAGACTTGGAGCTAGAGTATGGCCGAGTTGGAGCCGAGGTTCGGCTCCGAACCCACTGGTAAGAATGTGAGGCGAGATGGACTACACACATCAAACAATATGGTGAGTACATAACTTCTTGTTATTCTACTATCAGAAATCCAACCAGCTACCCACTACTGCTATAACAGGTGATAAAGACATTACATCATTAACTGAGTACATATACTTGGGACTCTGACTGTACTATTACCTTCTCTACCCACTCGGGCAGTATTATTACTAAAGTTGTTTCTCACTTGAAACTATTCCATAGGATTTCCCACCTGCTGCCTCATGCAATTACTATGACCCTGGCTAAATATGCCATTCTTCCAAAACTGAACATGGTCTTCTCTTTGCATCATTTCATTCTACTTACAATACAAAAAGGTTACAGACCAGTAAAAACAGGATTTGCAGGTTTGCTGTCCCTGCTGGCTCCCATACTCCCCAGTGCTGCCTCTTGCAAAAATTGAAGCATCTCCCAGTAACTAAAGGTCCTCATACTTATTAGGCATTCTAGTATTCAAAGTACTACGAGTGATATTATTGAAAAGGATACCTCTTGCTAGGGAACAGGCTTGCTACCTAAGGAATTCCCAAGATGACATCATCTCCCTGAGCAGACTGCCTTTTAGAATTGTTATGGGTGATCAGGTCTTTTCCAGGTGAGAGTCAGACGTATGGAGCACTTTCTTTTGAGTTAAAATGTAAGGGAATCATTATTTTCAGAACATCTGTGTTTGAGCAGCTGTATAACCACTTCATGGGATAATGGTTAACAATTACATTATGTTGCATAACGGTTATATTTGTAAGTGATGACTGAATTTCCTGTGCTCTGAAATTATATCAAACACTATCACACTGTCCCTCCTCTGTCACATCTTTATCATACTCTCCATCTATCTAAAACTGTCTTTTTACAAAAGTCCAAGTAGCCCCAACCATTCTCACTTTCCTATTTACTTCTCAATCTAAAACGCAACAGTAATGTCAAAGTTCTGTATTGCTTACGTATGGGACTATATTCATTATCACCCCACCTTCTTTCCCCTTTTTCTAATATTTCACTGGTTAAGTTGCCTCTTACAATATCTCTTGCAGTGTTTTCTCTCTCTCTAGAAATAGACACAGGCTTGTATGTAGTAATGATTATTCAGCACTGTAAATACCTATACAAGCTTATGTATAGTCTCCTTCTAAATTATTTATTTAGTCTACTTAAATACTTTTTCTCTCTTGTATATATGTATTCTCATGCGTGCACTAAACTATGTTTTGTATTCTTTCTGATATCCTATAACTATAATTTATTTATATGTCAAAACTGCTGTTAAATGTGTAGCTTTTCTCCCCTGGCTTTCACTGAAGAGTTTTATTCCAGTCAGATTTTCCCAGTAAACTAAGCTAGCTAGCTACGTAAATGGTTCTGCACTCTTGCTGTCTCATGCTTCCTAGCCCTTAATTTAAGCTGTTTTGTGGATGATTATTGATAGCTAGCCCCAGAACTTGCTCTTTGTGATACAGTGTTGTGGGATTGTCTGTTATGCTGCACGTTAAGCTGGCACATTTAAATTGTTTTACTTTAAGTATTAGATTTTTTGTTATTAATTATTTTTCTGGTCCTAAATTGTTTGCACACCTTCAGCTCGGTTATGACTGAAAACAGCCTTCAGACCAGGTGGACATGGGAAAGCCTGCTGGCACATTCCTTCAGCCTGAGCATTCCAGTAGCCACTATGGGACCCCATATTAGTAATTTCAGAGGGACTGGGTAGTGTTCCTCTAATCTTAGTTCATGAGGATGTCCTTGGTTATATTGCAGCCTAGTGACGCTTCCAGGTGTTTCTGCATTTGCATCCTTCTGATGCCTCTAGGAGCCTAATACTCTGTTTAAATTTGCATCAGTAATTTCAAAGCTATGCTACATACAGTCGTTTGGAATATTTCATTTTAAAGATTACATGATGGGTAATGCAACAGCACTGATATTTTGCCTCAGTCTAGTGTTGATTTAGAAATATTAATTGTTTATATAATATCAGAATTTTCATATTTTTCTAAATATTTCAACAGCCAAGTAACCAACATAATTGCTACATCTGAAGAGGTTTCTTCATCTTGAAACATAATCCGTCTTCTCAGAGTAATTCCTTTTTGGGATATGAAGTTAAATCTGAAGACACTCTATCTTCTGGCAGTTGAGAGAGCAAGCAATTATCTGAATCTTAAAAGAGCAATTACTATCTTTTACATATGCAAGTCTCTCTGATTCATGAAGCTTTTGAAGACATTTCTCATTTTAACTTCTCTATCCCCTGACCAACCATCTGTGTGCGGAAAGCCTGACTAGTGTTACAAAGTTCCTGACGCACGCACGTGTTCAAAAATCCCACAGCTGATCCTTCAGTTGCTTCCACAGATTCTGGCAAGCCTTCTAAGGTCTTCCCATCCTCCAGTGCCCTCCCAAATAATTTGGATAGTAGAGCCATGGATAGGGATGGAGAGAAAGTATATATGTCAGCCAATTAGCCTTTCGATGTTCTTCATGTTTCACTGTTGCAGTCATCACATTTGGGTTATCTGTGAGGGGGAAGGCTGGCTTCCCCTAATTAAGGTAATAAGGTCTTCAGCCATTCTAAGCATTTGTTTTTTAGGCATATGGGCCTGAGCCTGCGGTTTGGATGTCTGTTTACTAGGTGTGGTGCGAGTTTTAGGCCTGGATGAAGACGATGGCGTCTGTTTAAAATGCAAGTCTGTAGGCCTGAATACACCCTCAAGCCGGTACCAGCACAGCGGCACCGGACCCATCCAAGGTAGAGACATCCGCAGGTTCCATAGTCGAGGAAGCATCTCGCGGCATACCGGACTCTGAATGGGTCTCAGTAGAGGCCTGCAAATCTGAAGTAGCTGATATCAGGGGCTGCAAAAGTGCCTCACTGAGCACTGGCGGATTGGCGATTAGCTTAACAGAAGCGTTGGCAGTTTTGAACCTATGCGGTCTGACTTTATCCTTAAGTTTTTTCAGAAGATCGGTAATCGGATGGCCTAACGAAGCCATTTCGGAGTACTGAAACAGAGTACCAAAATGACGTAAAGGCGTCTGCTGCGTGTTTTTTACCCCTGACGTCATGGAAGAAGAGACCGCATCCGACGCAGGAATCCAAAGACTCTGGTATTCAGTCCGGCTGAGGGCTACCTGCAGGCAGATAACCCAAATGTGTTGACTGCAACAGTGAATACATTCGCACATCTACATTTATGGTAAGTGTACACAACTGTACTTTTTGCTAATTCAGACTCATGTTAAGGTGCCTCCTGTCTATTTTGACAACAAGAACAGAATTATGCCACATATTCCTGATATTGACTCTGAGACAGCAATGCCGAACATAATGTCTTCTGCCTCTCAAGTTGCATTTCATTTTATTAAGTGTACATGTGATGTGGGAAGAGCTTCTTCCAGTGTCACTGCCTATGGTTCTGCTCTGAGAAGGTACTAGGAGTTAAGACTTATGTTTCTGCCTGAAGACATACATGAAAACAAAGCTTTTAGATGTCCTCTTAGATGAGGGCAGAGGTTTAAATGAAATTTTCTGTCCCCTGTTTGACAGTTTCAAAGAATTGACCCCCGCCAAGCCCTTTCTACCACAAGAAGTCAACTCAACAAAAAGGCAAAATGTCCAAAAAGAAATGGCAGGACAAGTCTAAATCTGATTTCACAGGAGCAGAATGAGAGATTAAACTGAGTTCCATCTGCCTGAGTTGATGTTAGCAAAGGTGTATGTAAAAGATTCTGTGGTACTTTTAAGAAGAAAGTGTAGTGAACGATGTTCATCATGTTTCACTGTTGCAGTCATTACATTTGGGTCATCCTGCTGGCAGGCTACCCGCAGTTGGCCAGAATTCCAAAGTCTAGGTCCGGCGTCGGTTGCTGTCGCCTCTTCCCTGACGTCAGTGTGCCAGGGGTATAAAAGATGCAGCCGACGCCATTTTGTTAAGTCTTTCTTGCCACAAGGTGCCCGAAGCAAAAGCAGTTCGCAAGTGCCGGTTGGCCGACTCCTGAGATTTTCGAAATTGTATTTCAGAACCGATGTCTTCAATAAAGCTAAGTACCCCGTTGGGGAAACTTTTTCTTGCTCCAGACCAATGTCAGTAAAAGTTAACCATTGTATTTCTTGTGGGAAGCAAATACCTCATAAGGATTTTCACTCTTAATGTATTCCTTGCGTAGGCCCTGACCACGACGTTGCTAGCTGTCGGTTTTGTGCTAGATTAAACCAACGCACTATTAAGCGTTGGTTTGATTTTGCTTTACATTACTTTGGCCAAAGATTTAACTACACAATGCTGTTGGAACAACCGACTTCCGGAATTCATAAAAAAACGCAAAGACAAAAGAGTAGGCATCCGAGGTCCAAAACCGACGACGAAGCCTCTTTTAGGCCAGTTGCCGGTTCTCAGTGAGGCGCTTTCGCAGCCCCTGACACCCGCTACCTCAGAGCCACAGGCCGCATCTGACTCCCACATGGAGACACCTAGGCCTCTGGAAACTCAAGGTATTGGGCCTACGGAAACTATTACCTCAGATGGGTCTGGAGCTGCTGAGCAGGCATCTGCTTCTGAGGGTGTTTTCAGACCTTCACAGCTTACTATTAAGTCCACTACAGCAGCCAAGGCAAAGTCAAAAACACCATTAAAGACAAGGAAACAAGTACAGCATTCTCCTGGACAGCCATCCATGCTTAAAATGACAGAGGACCTAATTACTTTGATCAGGGGTTCCCATCCCTCTCCTGATAAAAGGCCTAGGCAAGACACTGACTGACTCCTCTGACCAGGTTTCTATTTCCGTTGATTCCTCTTCAGATCAGGGATATTCTCTACCTCCCTATGAGGACTCTGATGCAGAAGAATCTATACCTTCAGCCTCTCTGCCTGTGGATTACTCTTTTGGGGAATCCTTGCACACCATGAGGGAGCATTTCCATTGGGAGAGCCAGGATTATTCAGAATCCAAGAAAAGGCTCAGAGACTTTATTTTATTGCCTCAGCACAGGCCCCTGGCTATATCCCCTGTACTTGATATTGTTGATGTTTTCTCTGAATCCAGTCTGTCTCGTGATTCTTTACTCCCTGCACCAGTCAAGCCAGACAGGTACTACAGGGTCCCAGACTCTCATAAATTTCTTTATAGAAACCCTGCTGCTGACCCAGAAACAATTTCTCAGGGTCCCAAAGGGGTCAAGGCTTCCACTGCAAAAAACCCTAGGGATTCTAGAGCATTGGATAGATGGGGGGAAAAAGTTTACACTTCTGCTACTTTAGCTGTAAAGGCTTTAAACTGCCAGTTTCACATGCTTAAATATCAACAATACCTAATGTCTTTGTTAAACCGAAAATGCTTACAAACTCAATGTCCTGACAATTAGAGGCTTCTTGCAGAGCCGCAGTTACAGGCTCTGTCATTCGAAGGCATGCTTGGTTAAAAGAACAAAGTTTACCTGATCATGTTAAAGTAAAATTATTGGATGCTCCACTACAGTATGATACTTTGTTTGGTGTTAAGGCAGAAGAGGTGTTAAAGAAAATGGAGGATAAAGCAAAGTCAATACAGACAGTAAAGGATTTCTTACAGGTTCAGCCACCTAGATTTAGCAGAAACTGGCCTTCTAAAAATTGGTCCTTTCCGGTGTCAGGCCACAAAGAGGCAGATACAGACACCCAAGAGGCAGATCTCAGCCCCAAGGCTCATACAGACCTAAACAATGGGGTGCTTCAGCCTTCAAAGGAGTAGAAGACAAATCACAACCTTATAGGAAGCGGTCCCAATGACTTCCCTCTACAAATGCTAAGCACTTACCTTTTGGCAGCACCCTTGGGGGAAAGCTAGCACCTTTCTCACAAAATTGGCACATGATCACCCAGGACAAATGGGTACTGAATATTGTTTCTCAGGGTTGCAGGTTCCACTTTCACACCCTACCAAAATCAAAAGGTATGCCAGACCTGCCACAAAACCAATGGGCAGAGGCACAAAAACAAATTTCTGCTCTCATGGATATGAGAGCTATTTAGAGTGTACCACAGCAAGAACAGGGACAAGAATTTCACTCAAGACGTTTCCTGGTACCCAGAAAGGACAAAGCCTGGAGACCAATACTGGACCTTTCAATCCTAAATACTTTCCTGGATATTCCGAAATTCAAAATGTTAACACTGCAGCAACTTCTACCCATGTTGGGCAAGAAGGCTTGGCTAGTTACTTTGGACCTCAAGGAGGCATACCTGCATGTCCCAATCAGACCATCTTGCAGAAGATACCTCAGATTCATAGCCGGCTCAGTGCATTACCAATTCTCTGCACTGCCCTTTGGCTTATCTACTGCGCCCAGGGTCTTTACAAAATGCCTGGCACCAATAATTGCATTCTGCAGACAAAAAGGAATTCAAATATATCCTTACTTGGATGACTGCCTTACTCAAGCAGAGAGCAAGGACATTCTGCTAAAGCATCTGGTGTTTGTAAAAAGATTACTAATTTGCCTAGGGTACACAGTAAATGAAAAGAATTAAAAACTAGTGCCCTCTCAAGAGATAATATTCCTGGGTGCAAGCTTAAATACAACTGCCCAGATGGCTTATCTCACACCAGACAAGCAAAGGCAACTGACTCATTACTTTCAAATAATGGCAACAAAGACCCAGCTCCCTGCAAGAAAATTTCTGCAGGCTCTGGGCTTCATGGCATCCTGTATTCTACTAATTCCATATGCAAGACTGCATATGAGGAAACTACAGTGGTATCTAAAAAGTGTTTGGACTCAACATTGCCACAGCCTGGAAACAATAATAACTCTTATTCCCTGCCTACAGCAGGAGTTTCGATGGTGGGCACTGGCCTGTCACCACAACAAAGGACAGCCTTTCACCTTACCCACAGCCAGGCAGACAATAACAGATGCATCGAATTATGTCTGGGGAGCACACATGGCAGGAAAATGTATTCAGGGCACGTGGCCCAAGGAACAAATGCATCTTCACATCAGTCAAAAAGAGATGCTAGCTGTACAGCATGCCCTGACAGCCTTCAAGGATTTACTACATCCAGGACCACTATTACTAAAGACGGACAATACCACAGTTATGTGGTACATAAGCAAGGGGCCACACATTCCTACCCCCTCTGCAGGCAAGCCATGACTTTGTGGAACACAGCACTGACCTATCAAGTACATCTGCAGGCACAATTCCTGCCAGGAAAGAAAAATACTCTGGCAGACAAACTAAGCAGAAATCTCATGGATCCTCACGAATGGAAACTAAATCCACAGGTCTTCAGCATGATAACAAGGAAATGGGGATGCCTAGACATAGATCTTTTTGCCTCCCCTCACAACTGCCACCTACAGAGATTCTGCACAAGACCTTATCACTCACAAGCATGGAAAGTGGATGCCCTATCCTTCAGCTGGAAAACACTGACAGTTTATGCCTTTCCTCCACTGCCTGTTCCCAAGGTGCTCCTAAAAGTCAGACAAGAGAAGCCAAAAATGATTCTGATTGCCCCAGACTGGCCACGCCAGCACTGGTACCCAGTCCTAAAGAGCTTGTCTCAAGGCCCAGCCTGGCCTTTACCTCACATTCCTCATCTTCTGACTCAACAAAACAGATTCTGCAAAGTCAACTCAGAACCTTAAATCTGGCTGCATGGCAGATAATATAGCCACTCAGAACACACCTCTCTCTAAAGCTGTTATGGATGTCATTTTAGAAGCCAAGAGGCCCAGCACTAGGAAATCTTATGCAGAAAAATGGAAGAGATTCTGTGCTTGGAACCAGGCACAAGGACTCAAACCACTTGTTCCAAATATACTTCAGATTGTACAATATCTTACTGAGATGCTGGACAAAGGCCTATTCTTCTCATCAATTAAGATCCATGCCTCTGCCATTTCAGCTCATTACAATACGGAACCTCCTATTTTCTCTCATCCACTACTAAGACAGTACCTCAGAGGGGCAAAAAACTTAAGACCCCCAAGGAGAGCACCGATACCTACATGGGACCTCAATTTTGTTTTTGAAAAGCTCACACTGCCTCCTTTTGAGCCAGCCAATACAGCAGATATAAAATTGTTATCATGGAAAACTGCTCTGCTGCTAGCAATAACTTCAGCAAGAAGAGTCTCAGAGTTATAGGCATTAATGGTAGTGGAATCTCTCATCATTTTTCATCAGGACAGGGTTTCTCTAAGGACAAACCCAACATTTATACCAAAGGTAGTATCCAGTGTGGCTCTTAACCAAACCGTTCATTTGCCAACATTTTATCCAAATCCCCAGAATAAAGGGGAGAGACTTCTGCACGCTTTGGACATACACAGACAGCTACGCTTCTATTTGGACAAAACAAAAGCTTTCAGAATAACTGAGAAACTGTTTGTAGCTTATGCTGCAGGATCACAAGGAAAGCCCATCTCAAAGCAGTCTATTTCAAAATGGATAGGACACTGCATTTGTTTCTGCTATTCAAAACATGGCAAATCAGTGCCTAAGGGCATTAGGCCTCATTCAACCAGAGCAGCAGCCACTTCAGCAGCCTTCCTCAGAGGAGTACCAACCAAAGACATTCTGTTGGCTGCAACCTGGAGTTCAGTGCACACTTTCACCAAGCACTACCACTTACCTCTCTACTCTAAATCCAGTGCTGGCTTTGCCACTGCAGTTCTGCAGGGCCTTGTAGCCTCTCCTAATCCTATTTAGGCCCAGCCACCCAACCTCAGCTTTGGGATTCAACCCAAGTGTAATGACTGCAACAGTGAAACAAGATGAACATAGTACAGTTGTGTACCTACCATAAATGTAGATGTTAGAGTGTATTCACTGTTGCAGTCCAGGTTACCCCACCCATCATCCCCCTTTTCTTGCTGGGACTTTTCTGTACTACTCTATTTTATACAACCTATGTGGTGTATTTGCTTGTAGATGAAGGAAATGTTTATTTTTGTACATGCATGCTTCTTGGCATAATTTCTTAGCCTACCTGTTTGGGGGCACCTGACATCTGGGGCAAGAAAAACTGAAGAAAATTGCATCGGCTGCATCTTTTATACCCCTGGCACACTGACATCAGGGAAGAGGTGACCGCAACAGACGCCGGACCTAGACTTTGGAATTCTGGCCGACTGCGGGTAGCCTACCAGCAGGATAACCCAACTGTAATGACTGCAACAGTGAATACACTCTAACATCTACATTTATGGTAGGTACACAACTGCACTTTCCCTGCTGCCCTGGCCAAATTTTCACTTTCCTGTATGAATACCACCTCAGGTCTTCTCTGAAAAAGAGGACATTGCCCTAGTGGGACTAACCCACTCAACAAAGAGTAAATAATAATAAAAAAAAATTCCAGCTTCTAACTAGACCCCCCCTCCCCCAAATCTTCTAAGCAAACTGCGCCAGTGTTCCACTTTGGAAAAAGATCACAGCAGACACTTTGGTTTTCAGATTAATTCAAGAAGGATGCCCTGTTTAATGGAAATCTCCTTTCTAACACACGTTTCATAGGTCTTCCGGACCAACATCATCTAGTACACCGTATCTTAGCAGAACCAGGGTGTAATTGAGGTATTCCCCCAGATCAAAAACCATTATATTTCTACTCCAGGTTTATCTTGATCCCTAAAAAGAAAGCATCTTGAGACCTATCCTAGATGTCAGTTCTTGAGGATACTTATCTCTGTACAGTATCCTATTCACAGGAATTAAGTTTCTGTCTCTTTGGATTACGCTTTTATTCCTGTGCTTTTTGGACTTTCTACTGCTCCAAGAGTGTTAAAGTATGTAACTCCTATTGTAATGTTCTGAAGGCTCCAGGGTATCCACATTTACTCTCGACTTTGATTTCCTGATTCAAGGCACTTTTCAGCTCAAAATTTTTAAGGATATGCAATTTACTGTCATTCTCTTTCAGAACCTAGGGTTCATATTGAATTTCAACAAGTTCAACTTTTTCCCTACTGTCTTTCTGGTGTTTCTAGGTTGTCATTTCACGTCTTCTCTGCTGGCTTTTCTTCCTTAGGACAAGATTCTGTACTTAACAGACTACTTTCTTTCTATCCCTGATGAACATATCTCTGACCTCTGCAAGAGAAATTCTGAGTGCTCTGGGTATGTGGTGTCTAGCATTCAGGTGATTCCATTTGCTAGACTGCACTTGAGGAAAAATTGGTTATACTTAAAATCTATCTGGGGGCAGGACTGACATCCTGTTTCATCATTCGTCTCTTACTCTTTGTGAAAAATAGTTACGCTTGTGAATCGCTCTAAGTTGTATCCAGGAGTTCCTTTTCAAAATACTCCCTCTTCATTGTGTTTCTACAGATGCATAAGACTAAGACTGGGGTCTTGTTCAAAGTACAAGGATTTTTGGTCAAGAAGTACAGAAAAGAAAATATAAACAAAAAGAAATGCATTGAATTTAGTTCTTAAATCTTTACATCACCTACGATTCCCAGGAAAACCTCAGGTTCTGAGAGCGAACACAACTGTCATATAATAAAACAACAAATGGGGAGCACAAAATCTTACCCCTCCGTACAAGCTAGTAAGGATAGCTTGGAACATTACTGTTCATTGCAACCTTTTTTCTCCAAGTAGTTTACATTCCATCAGAGCAGATTCCCTGACCAGATCAAAGGCAGACTGCTATGAATGGTTGTTGAACAGGAAGTCTTCCTACAGGTTTTCCAGCAATGGGGTACTCCACAAGTAGATCTTTTCATCTCCATTCTGAACAATCCCCTCAGAATTTAGATAATTTTTATAAGTTCAGAATATTTTGTTCAAGGACCCCTTGCTAAGAATCCTGGGCAATGGACGTCTTTTCCTTCACTCAGGGAAATTCCTGTTTGCCCCCCCCCCCTCTCTTTTTCTTATTCAAAAAGTCCACCTAAAAATTTAGACAGTCCTAAAATTCTCTTGATGACCACCTTTTAGTCCAGACAAATATTGGTTCTCCTTTTTCTTCCAGTTGGCCAAGAGCAGTCATCACACATTATTCCACAGGATGGACTTGCTAACCCAGCAGAAAGGCTGTATCCTTAATCTGTACCTGAAGACTTTCAAACTCATGGTATGACTGACAAAAATGTTAATTATTTTAAGTGCCTTTATTCTGAAGACATGCTACAGGTCACAAGAGGCATGAAAATGTGTAGTTTTGAAAATATTAAATATCTAAATAGAATTTTTTTTTTTGTGCTAGTAGATCAGATGGTATCCCTACCCCATGTATTGAATACCGTCTGTCCTCCAGTATCCCCTGCTCAGTTTGGGTAATGCAAACACTTCCATTAAGGTATATTTGTCAGCCGTCTCATTTTGTCTTCTTAAAGATCCACCTTTTTCTTTCCATTCTGAGATGAAGTAATTGCTAAAAGGTGTTCTAAACTTCAAGCCCCACCAGAAAATCTATTCATCTTCCCTGGGACCTGAGTTCTATACTCAGAGAAATAAACCTTTTGAACCAGCTTCGTTAAATACTGTACATAGAAAGCATTTCTTCTTTTTACTCTAGCCCCAGCTAAAAGGGTTTCTGAGTTAGATGCTCTTGTGTTTGTCCCACCTTTTCTATTTTTTCACAAGTATAGAGTATCCCTTAGAACTAACGCATCCTTTATGCCTAAGGTGGTCACTGACATTTTTCTAAAGCAGTTTATTCACCTTCCTTTATTTTTTTTTCATTATTCTAAAGCAATGTCTTTCGGCTTCTCTCGTTAGGGGTCGTCACAGAGGATCATCAGTCCACAGATTGATTGGCAGTGGAGTTTTTATGGTGCTGAGTTGCCAGTCAGGTGCTTAACCATCACAGAAAACACCCACCCACCAGCATGTCTTTGAAACTCACTTGACTGCAGGGAGGACATGCAAGCTCCGCACAGAAGGCGCTCTAGCTGAGAAATGAACCGGCGAATCTCTTGCTTTGAGGCGACCATGCTAACCACTGCACCACCGTGGCCTAACATCTCTTATTTGTACACAGCTGTACATAACAGTACAACTATTAATTACTAGTAAAACTAATTCAAATTGGAAAGGAATGATGATGATACAGGGGGAAGCTCAAGAAATAAGGAGAAGTTGGGGTTTTGGATGCAGACTCTTAAGGAGAACAAAAAATCAGAGTATTATATTCATAAAATAGCAGGGATTATTCCAAGAACTAAACCAGCATGAGAATGGAGTAGAGAGATTCTGCAGATTGGGATGACTGTAGTTAGGGATACATATAATAGGCAAGAAGGGGCTGGAATTTATTGGAGAAAACTGACAAAGGAACCATGGTATTGGGAGCAAATAACTAGAAAGGGAAAAGTAATAGAATGGGAAGAGGCCAAGAATTTATTTGGACTGCAGATTAGAGATTGCCTTCCCTATCAAGGATCGATATTGGAGTATAGGCAAAGAGAAAGAAATAGGGGAGTCCTAAATGAGACCAGCACTGGTAGAGTTTTTTAATAGAATCTAGAACAGAAGCTACCATTAAAAAGGAACAATTAGTATATAAAACATTGCGTGATGGTTATAAGAATCAGAGGATCTTAGAAAGGATTGGTAAGAGAGATTGGATAAGCAATTCACAGAGACAATGGGGATATCTATGAGCATCTCCCAAATATGCAACAAAATCTAGAAGATTTAGGATCTTTGCCTGGAAGTGTTTACATAGGTATTATTATACCCAAAGTAAACACCAAAGAATTTTTCCTCAGGTGGATAGCAAATGTTGGAGGTGTGATGGGCAAGAAAGAGGTGGCTGGGAATATATTTTTTGGGAGTGTAATGAGTTGTGGCAGACTTTAGATTCTCTGTGGACGTCTCTGTTGGAGATGCTGAGTAAGTGGATTGGATTGACAGATGATTTTTTGAGCTGTAATAGAGAATTGGAATTGTCTAGATATAGTAAAGCCTTGCTGAGTCTAATTATGGTGGCTGCCAAAAAAGCAATTACTAGAAAATGGAAATCGAAGTCTAGACCAACTTTACTAGAAGTAGTGAATGTAGTAACAGAGGTAGAACAACTGGAATTGGGATCATTAGAAAAGGGAAGCAAACTACATGGGAAAAAATGAGAATTGTGGGAAGAGTATATGTAGAGAAGGAGCAAGGTGTACGATGCAGGCTTTGAATGAGTCATATAATGGTTAACTGACAGTGACTAGATAGATTTTAAGTGATGTAAAATGTTTGCAACTAAAGTGGTGTCTGTGTTTGTTTTTCATTTACATAAATGTAAGATTGACTATGTCATGCATAATTTAATAAAGATGTTTATTGAAAAAAAATATTAATTACTAGTGAGGCAGCGACGTTGCTCCTGTATTGTGCTTGCTGTTGATTTTAACTGTATCTGGAGTCAGGGTTGCCAGATTTTTAAACCAAAATCATATGTCGACAGCCACCATTTTTTTGAACGATCAAAAAAAAAAAAAGTAAAATTATACAAGTTTTTTATTACATTTATTTGATTTTTGATTTTTAATGCAAGAAAAAAAAGCTACTTTGATCAGGATAGACCATTTTAATTAAATGTTATTACAGATATAAACATGAATAATCATGTAAATAAGTACATAAATAGAACAGTACTTGTATAGAATAGTCACAGAATAATCACAGTCGTACATTTAGAATGAACATTCGCAGCGGCAGGAATAACAGTGATTGTATATTGATTACATGCAGTCACATATTGATTGGATGCATTTGCAGGAGTTATATTTTGAGTTAAATAAAAACAAGTCTTAACAGTTCTGTTAGAAGTATTTTTCACAGCTTTTAGTGTGTTTCAAAATATGTTTGCCATCTTTGGTTGATAAAAATTTTCCAGTCTTTACAATTAATATTTTGTTTGTCAATTCGTGTTCCACAGTCTTTCGTAATTTGTTTCTCTCCTTTCTCCAGGCTGCACTTATTAGACTAAATATTATTTCACAAACTGCATTGTAGTGTGGAATTGGGAGTGTGGGGGCGACGATTTTAAACAAATTATTGCAAGCAAGATGATTTTAAAAATAGCGATTTTTCATATATTTTTTTTCTCATTTGCTTCAATCATATTCAGTACAAATTTGTTTAATAAAACCGACAAGTTGGTATAGAAAGTCAATATTGTAAGTAATTAATTTTTGTTAATGCTTCAGTTGATGAAAATTCAATTTTTGTTTGGTTTTAAGGTCAAGACATTAATGCTTTGAAATTTGTTGCTTCTAAAGTCTAACCATTTCTATAGGCATTGTATCGCTCTTTCAGAAAATTTGTGCGTCATTTTGGAAACTGTTTACTTTGGTGTTGTAGTAACATTGTTCTAGCAATGCTTCCATAAAACCCATTTTTTTTTGTTTGAGAACTGCAGTGCACCATTAATTATTTCAAAAACGTCAATTATTAAATCATCGTTTGAAGTTTTGTTAATGCATTCTGGAATAATACTACATGCATTTGCAACAAGCCCCAGGTACGCTAATGCCAATTCATCTTTGAAAAATAATTCAAGAATTTCAGGTTTGGATTTTTCACATAAAGTACAATTGTATCTGCTCAAAAGTTTTATCTGCTCAATTGCGGATATCAAAGTGAGCCATTGAGTTAACACATGGCGTGACATTTCACACCACTCTACTTTTAACCATTCAAACAATTCTTTTAGTAGGACAGTTTTTTGTAGACTAAATTCATTATATATTTTTATAACGACTAACTATATCAAAATATAGAGTTTGCGCTGCTTTTGTAGCAGTATTGTGTAGTATGTGACATTTACACCCAATTCCAATTATATTTAAATTAAGGTCTTTTAATTCTGTGAAGACACTTTGGTTTTACTGTAATTGACGTTAGCATTGTTGGCACTGAAAGCTGTTAAATTTTGTATTTTTAATTTGTATTTTTAAATTGTCTTTTAAAACCAGTGTTGCTGTGTCTGATATACTAACTGATGTCTCACTTTTGGGTGAGTAGAAGCTTAATTTTGTTTGAATGCCCTGTTCTTTGTTAAAATACCGTACAATTAATGGGAAGGTATTCATATAGCCTTTATTTGAAGCATCAGTACTCTCAGAAAATAGCTGCTCATCTTGAAGTTTTTTCAAAATAATTCTTTTTGATTCAGGTGCAAACACATGCATAATAATTTTATTTACTTTAGTTCTGCCATAACGATTTTTTCTTTTATATCATGGAATCCGGGAACGAACAAGAAGAGTGATCCTGCACAATCACTGGAAATGTAACTGTGGGAATGCTTTACAGTGTGGAACCAAAAAGTTGTTTCTGCAGCAATAATACTGTCTTCTTCCTTAGAATTTTCTGTCACAAAAAATGTTGTTCTGGTGGATGTTGAAGCTGCTAAAATATTGTTGGTCTGCACAGACGACTTCAGTTATCGTCTGATGACATTGTTGCCACCATGTCCAATCAAAAACGATATATTATTGCGCATTGAACATGCAGCATATCCTTTTCGTAACCAGGAATATTTTTTCGTCCAATCGGTGTTAAATTTTACAAGCCTTTTTATTTTTTTGATGGAGTACTTTCATCTTCAGAACTACTCATTTGTAAGCATGAAAAGTTTTTGTATGTTAAAAGTTTATTTTTTAAAGTCAAATTTTAGATAACTTTTATATTCCTACAAATGGCCTTACAGCAATCATATATATGTAAAAAATAATGTAGTTAAATAAATATATGTTGAGGTGTGCATATATTTCAACTGTACCTGATTCTGGCTCTTAATTTTGCTGTGTCCCTCCTAAAACTGGTAACTTTGGGAGAAGTGCTTAGTTAGGAAGGGTTCTATTCTCACTGCAGTCAACGTGTGTGTGTGTATGTGTGTGTGTTCAATGGGTTAATGCTCAAGAGCATTTTGGGGTGGGACTTCTACCACAAAATGCTCTCTTGAATAATGGTTAAAGGTGTTCACTTCGCAGACATGAGCTGCAGGGTTTGATTCTCCCATGGGGCAATTGGCTAGGCTTAAAATTGCCCACAAGGAAAGTTAGCTCAGTCCTAATTTATGAACTATGAACCTATAAGAAGTGAAGGATTAAATAGTGACAATAATTAGAGCTGCAGACTTTGCAATATGTCATGCTGCCAACTTCTCAAGTTGATAGACTGCTTTCAACTGTTTAATCAGTTGTTTAAGTAGCAATCTGCATTGACACTAATAAATTGTTTAAAATATATGACCGCAAGTATATGTTAAACCACATCAATAGGAAATTAAAACTCTGTAATTAGAGACCATTAAAAATCAAAATAGAATGTATTATTTAAACACAGAAACTTAATTAAATATCTGCCTAAAAAATAAGTTTCAGTGCAGTTTAACGCACACTTTGACCGATTATTATCTGAACCAGGAAGATGGAGAGCATTACAGGGCCAGCCCTTGAATGAGAGGACTTTGAGAAACAGAATGTAACCCTACTCTGTTGTTCTGGGCCATAAAAGGATGTTTAAGTAACTGGGTCACAAGCTTTGCCTTGCAGAGAGGTTAAAAGTTACACCCATTACGATGTTAATGGTAACTGGTGCTTTTAATATGCATAAGATGTGATGTAAGTAGCTGTTCTTGTTAATAACCTAAAAGCTGCATTTTGCATCAACTGTAGTTATCTGAGATCTGCAGATAACCCTAGCCAAAAATATACTGCAGTTGCATGACCTAGAGGACACTGCAAATTGCACTCAAGTATCTTTTAGATACTGTAAAACTAAAACCAAAAACAAGCTTACATTAAAATATGCAACATAGAGATGTGCAATTGCAGACAGCAACATGCAAAAGGAAAAAACAAGGCTAACAGCAGGATAAATGTTAGATGTAGATTATAATCTAAAATCTGGTGTGAAAACATGCAAAATGTACATTAGAACTGCCACTTGTAAATCATATCAGAAATATGAACTGTAAACTTTGCTAAGGGTAAATAACTGTGTATCCTGAGTCTGGGAACGTGATGGAAACCTAGTGTGGAGTACATTTATTTATTTAGTCAGTTATTTGTTTATTTGCATTTGTTTACCAGGATTGTCCACTGGGCCGATATGAGCCTATTTTCGGTGGAGGTGGGAGATTGTCTCCACATAAGTACATACAATGGAGTACAGTGTCACAGTTGGCTAAGCATAAGTAGAAAAAAATGAAAAATTAACAGTTACTTTAATTACAGTACAATGAGAGATGCAGCTGAATGCATATGTAAGAAATCACCTTTATTTATACTAAGGACACATGTCAGTTACTTAGACTCTAAAAATATAGTAAGGATACTAACCACTAAAAAATACATGTTTTGCAAAATGTAGCATGAAGATTAAGAGTACATGTTGATTATATCACATCAAAAGTACAGCTCAAGAATTCATGTAGACATAAATTCAGTACTGGTGTCCTATGTATTTTGGCATGGTAGGGCTAGATGATATTTTATAAGTATGATAATAGGCAGTGGAGTTTGAGTACAGAGGAGTCTGTCAGTAGAGGTGGCAGCAGTGGGCAAAGTGAGGAACTCAGGTTTTGGGTGGTGGAGGACTGGGACGTGCAGCGCCAAAGATTGGAGAGGTGCTGTTGCAGAAACGTTTTGAAAGAAGAGGCATTACTGGTTGTCCTTAATTGTAATGGGAGGACATTCCACTGTTTGGCAGTAGAGAGAGAGTAGAGGATCTGGACAGCTGAGAGCTTTGTGTATTTTACTTTCAGGAGAGGTTGTTTTTCAGATCTAAGAGGTCAATTTGGGTAGTAATGAGTAAGTATAGGAAAAAGGGCTGGGCAGTCTGATGGTTTGGAGATAATTTTTATGTGCTGTAGTTAATAAGTATGTGCGATAATGTGCGAGTTCAAGCCAGTTTATTAATTGTAAGGAAGAACAGTGATGGGAGGAATAATTTTAGCATTTGTTATGAACTTAGCAATGCAGGTCTCAAGCTTGGTTTCCAGAGAGGACTGGATGTTGGTAAGGAGAAGAGCACCATCTGAGAGAGAAGGTAGAAGAAATGTTAAGGCTAGGGGTTGTTTTGTGGGTGGTTAATGAAGTGTCTATGACTATAGAGGATCCCTAATTTTTATTTTTGATGCTATTGTGCACATGTAGGTCAAATGTTAGGATTTCATCTAAGGTAATCCCTAGTAATTTTGTGGGGGGCACAACCTCAAAAATGTTGTTTTGAGAATGTGTAGTGAATTCAGTTTTATTTAGGAGAGTAGCTTTCTTTGGGGCAAGTAGAATGTTTGTTTTTTTCTGGGGATTAGGGCGAGATGGCTGTTGGTCATCCAAGTTTGAGTAGATGTGTAAGGGCATTTTGGGTAATTTTCCGAAGTTCAGATGTGGTGTTGGGAGAGGACATGATGGTTGAGTCGTCTGCATATTTGAAAGTTATTGATGAAAAGAAGAGGCCCTAGTATGAAGCCTTGGGGAACTACTGTGGATGTGTCAAGGATTAGAGAAAGAGTGCTGCCATTTGGTAGATTGCTGCCTATTTGTGAGGTAGTTAGAGAATCAGTTTTGGTTAGGGTGGGAGATACCTGTCATGGAAAGTTTTGTAAGAAGTAGAGGGTGAGAGACTGCATCACAGGCTTTAGAGAGTTCAACAAAGAGTGAGAGTACAAGTTTTCCTGAATCTCAAGCTCTGTTAACTGTATCCAGAAAGGATATACGAGCTGTTGCGGTGCTGTGGCTTGGCCTAAACCCATGTTGATTAAGGGAGAGGATTTGATTATGAAGTAGATAGTTTAGTAGCTGAATGTGTGTGCATTTTTCCAAGATTTTTGAGGAAGGGGTGAGAATAGCAATGGGTTGAAAATTGGAAATGGCTGTGCTGTTCTCGTCTTTGTGAAGGGGAGAATGTATGCTTTTTTCCAAGTGGTACATGCATAAGACTGTTGGATAGGTCTGCTAAGTATGCTGATAGGGTAAGCCGTGGCTGTAGCTGACATTTGGGGTAAGTTGTCAGGAGCATTGGTGCCATGTTTTAGTTTGAGAAGCAGTTTTATTATAACAGTAGGTGTGTAGGAGAAAGAAGTTGGGTAAAGAAGAGGTAGAGTTTTGTGTGGCTTGCTTTGGATGTACAAAGATAGTATTACAGTTAAGTTAGAGGAAAGGTAGCAGTGAGATTAGATATGGTGTTAAAATACGAGTTGGAGGGTGGCTATTTCGATAGATGATTTGTCGGGATTTGGACAGGGATTGTTCACTGAACCAGGGTTTAGCACAGATGAAATAGAGTTCCAGAATTTCTCTGGATTTGGTTTATGGTTATTCTGCAGAGTAGGGTAATGTTTTTTTTTCTTTAAATCTATAATGACTAGATGTTTTACCCGATTACAGAGTTGCCTGAATTGTAAGAGATCGGACGTTTTTTATTTGCCATCTAATAAAAGCAAACAAACATGCACGTGCGTGCACACACAGGCTTGCCCCTTGCAAAAGTCATTGTTTTACAGTTGCATTGTCCAAGATTATGCCTTGGAGCATGGACAATGATTTGGTTGTGGCTAACCAAGAGAATAAGGCCTCCTAGCATGTTTTTCCAGGGTGGTCATGGTATAAGCCCTACCTCAAAAATAAGCCCCAGTTAAGATCAACACACGATGGACGTGTTGAATTATAAAATAATATTATTAGGGTCTATATCACCACATTGAATGGTGATAAGTTTAAATGCCTTGTGTACAAACCGAAAAGTCCGAAAACCCTAAACTGCGAAGTTACAGAACATCGATTTTTTTTTCATGGGGGGGGGGCAAAGCCCCCCAATTCAATTTGTTTTAAAGTTGGGATTTTTGTCCCCCACCCAGCAGTGTTTTTTTTTCTCTGGGGGAAAAAAATCCTTGTTCGTGAGTTCATTGTTGAGGGTTTTCATACGTTTAGGTTCGAACAAAGGGCTTTCGAATTTATCACCATTTGATGTGGTGATATAGACACATTATTGACACCTGTTGACTGAGGTTATCGTACTCTGCTCGCCCTTTTTGGACCATTCGGACACCCAACTTCTCTCTGCAGAAATTTGTAAGATTCTTTCCCCGGGAGTCCTCCATGATTTTTACTGTAACCCTAATCCAAACCCACCTTGATTCACTTAGACTAATTTTGATGTTGATGCTGGTACTGATGAGATTGCATCTTAGGAAAGTGTCGTATTGTTTTGCAGACATCCATCTTGTCCTAGGGAGAGGCATGCGGTGGGCTACACTGGTGTATTGTCCACCATTTACATGCGACTTGGTCATAGGTCTACCACCATGCTCCCATGTTGTCCCAGCTTTCACTGAGTATCAACCACAAATGTGAGTGTCTCTGCAAACCCCCCCTCCCCCAGGATAAGAACTCCCACCCTCCTTGCCTGTGCTGTCAATCACCCAAGCCACTAGAGGAACTCTGGTCACCTAAGCTGTAGTCACGGCTTTACTGCTGTATGCCACTGACTCAGGCTTTGTGTGATTATGTATATGTGTGTGCATGTGTAGTGCATAGATATGTGCATGTTTATATATATATATATATATATATATATATATATATATATATATATATATATATTCGCATTCCCTCTCTTTCTATCTGTATATATGTGTGTGTGTATGTATGTGTGTGTGTGTGTGTATATATATATATATATATATATATATATATATATATATATATATATATGTATATGTGTGTGTGTGTGTGTGTATGTGTATATATGTGGCTCATTGTTTTTTTACTAGGCAGATGGAGTGGGCAACTATGTAGAGCCAGATGGAACTATGTAGAGCCTAGGCATACAATCGAGAGAGTTTAGTGAGTAGATTTGCCATCTCACTTACTGCTTCCTCCAGGAGTAAGTTTGTAAGTACCAATCTGTGCATTGCATCAACATCTATTCTATCTACTTATTACTTGGGAACTTTTTGGGTCAGTGGCCGAGACTTTCATTAAACAGTGAGGTAAGGAAGTTTTTTTCAGGGCATTTTTATTCAGTCAAAGAATCTGTGCAGGCAGACAGACAGGAGTGGAGGGGAGTGCACTGTTTTGTGTCTCTTTCAATTAAATAGGAAGTCACTGTACGGTTTTGAATGAGCTGATGTTCAAGTGTATTCCATATGCTTAATATCAAGCTCTGTATGTGTGTGTGTGTGTGTATATATGTATATGTATATATATCTATATATATATATATATATATATTATATATATATATGGATTTACTTTATAATTTCGAATTACAGAAATATCGAATTTCAGTATCTCGAGACTATAAAGCCGGAAATTCAAAACCGCGAATGTTATCAAAACACTACACCACGCATACAAACACAAATGCACTTACCTCCTGACATTACAACAAAGCAAAACAACACACAGACACAACTAAACAAACACACACACCCTTCCTATAAGCAAGGGGGCTACTTAAATATACTAACTCCGAGGTCGCACTAAACACCGAAAGACAGAAAACCCACCACCACACATTCTACACCCCCCTTTCACAAACACATCACATACATACAAACACCACCACTGACACACTCACAATCTTACCTACCTACCATAACCTACACCTAAAACTCCCCAACGCACAAACCCTCCCCAAAACCTTAAAAAACATAACACTTACCTAACGTGCCGTCAGTACCATGGGTTTAATATTCTACAGTTTCGCACAACTGCAGATTCGAAAATTTGACCTCGAGATACTAAAATTTCACATCTCAGTATTTAGAGATCCCAAAGTGTTTATATATATATATATATATATATATATATATATATATATATATATATATATATATTCTATATAAAATATATGGATCTAGGACTTTTGAGCGAAAGATCAAAAGTCCGAATCCATAATTACTGAACATACTTTACCGAAAGTGCTTTCACCTCAGTACGACTGGCACAACGAGCATACTTATCCAAAAATGCTGCTTCAGTGAAAAATGCTCGGTGATTTCTGTTTTGTTGGAAAGTGTAGTCTGGGAATCTGATATATATATATATATATATATATATATATATATATATATATATATATATATATATATATAAGAATGGAAGAATGGAAGAATGGGCTCCATATTTGATGTTTAGAAATATCTATATATAATCCTTGGGGAAAACAGCACAGCTGAATGAGATTTCCTCCAGAGTTCCTTGAATGTAGAAAGCTGTATTGAAGATATTCTCTGGTGACTTGTGTGTGCTTTGCTTTTTCTTCCTAAAATGATTAACGTGATCATGGGCTACATAACAGTGGCTTCTCAGAAAAATCCTGTCCCCCAAATATGATCTGACCAGTTCCACTACTGACAAATCAGTCTTCCTACGTAGCAGGATCTACATTAATGCACTTAAATTTGTGTCAGTCCCCTATAATTGCACTTAATGATGATGTAAATTTGTCTGTATAAATGAGGACTTTGTTTTTTCAGTTCATATGTTCTTTCATATTTTTTACTAGAATAATTCAGAGCCTTATATTTAGCCCATACCTTTTCTTCTTAAACTTGTCTTTTCTGCAGTCTGTTATAAAGTTCTGAAAATAAAGAACTGAAATTAAAGTTTTGTCTGCTGCAGTAGGCAGCATGTCTTCACTTGAAAAAGATGTTGTGGAAGTCTGATTTTTGGACTCCTACTTTGTTCATATTGTTTGTTTCACTTGGCTGTTGAAAGAGAGACTGAATGTCACGGGCATTACTGTGGAGTTAATGTTTCATTCGCTGTAGTGTGGAAGGTTTCTTCAGGCTTAGTTTCACACTAATGAAGCTGCTGTGCACCCGTGGCAAGACAGGAATGAGAGTTCTACAGCTGTATCTTTCCCTTTTGCATATTTTACATTCCCTAAAGTAGAAATGGCATTCCTTTTGTACCGTCTAGGTGTATGAATGCTTATGGTGACTTCCTCCCCCAGGACATGCTACAGCGTTGTCAGTTTGTTTTGTTGGGGAAAGGTTTGCAGTAATTTTGCTTTGAACTATGTTACATGGTTTCTCAGTTCCTTCCTCTCTCTCATAAATGATTAGAGAAGTACAATAGAGGAAGGTCATACTGGTGAGCATGTGCTCCTTGATGAGCAGGATGAGAAGTATCCCCTGCCTTTGTCTGTTTAACTTGTAACTGTGCAGTTATTGCACAGCATTTATTTAGCTGAAATCAAGGCAAATCAGCAATGAAAGCCAAGCTACTTCTATAGAAGTCATTATGTAGATGTTCATCGTGTTTCACTGTTGCAGTAATTACAATTGGGTTATCCTGCTGGCAGGCTACCCGCAGTCGGTCTGAATTCCAAAGTCTAGGTCCGCCGTCGGTTGCTGTCGCTTCCTCCCTGACATCAGTGCGCCAAGGGTGTAAAAGATGCAGCCGATGCCGTTTTCTTCAGTCTTTCTTGCCGTGTGGTGCCCGAAGCAAAAGCAGTTCACAAGTGCCAGTCTGCCAACTCCTGAGATTATCAAGTTCGAATTTCAGATCCGAAGTCTTCATTAAAAGCGAAGTACCCCGTTGGGGAAACTTTCTTCTTGCTCCAGACCGATGTCAGAAAAAGTTAATAATTGTATTTCTTGTGGGAAGAAATATCTCATAAAGATTTTCATTCTTACTGCATTCCTTGTCTAGGCCGTGACCACGACGTTGCTAGTTGTTGGTTTTGTGCTAGATTTAACCAAAGCACTAAGCGTCGGTACGATTTTGCATTTCATTACTTTGGCAGAAGATTTAATTTTATAATGCCGTTGGAACAGCCGACTACCAGAGTTTACAAAAAAAACGCAAAGAAAAAGGAGGACAGGCATATGAGGTCCAAAACCGACGAGGCTTCTTCTAGGCCAGTCACCGGTTCTCAGTGAGGCGCTTTCGCAGCCCGTGATGACCGCTACTTTGGGGCCACAGGCCGATACAGACTCCCACGTAGAGTCAACCAGGCCTACAGAAACTCAAGGTATTGGACCTTCGGAAACCATTCCCTCAGATGGGCCCGGAGCCGCTGAGCAGGCATCTGCTTCTGAGGGTGTTTTCAGGCTTACACAATTATATGTTAAAACTACTTCAGCTTCAAAGGCAAAGACTAAAGCAGCTTTAAAGACAAAGAAACAAGTACAACAGCCCCATGGACAGGCCTTCATGCCTAAAAAACAGATGCTCAAAATGGCCGAAGACATGATTACTTAGATCAGGGGTTCTCATCCCCCTCCTGACAAGAGACCTAGGCAAGAGGTAGAATATGAGTCTTCAGATCAGGTTTCCATTTTATCTGATTCCTCTTCAGATCAGGTTTCCATTTCATCTGATTCCTCTTCAGATCAGGAATACTCTCTTCCTCCTTATGAGGATTCTGATGCTGAAGAATCTATCCCCTCAGCTTCTCCTCCTGAGGATTATTCTTTTGGGGAAACACCTGCATACCATGAGGGAGCATTTCCACTGGGAGAGCCAAGATTATTAAAAAAAGTCTCAGAGACTTTCTTTTACTGCTTCAGCACAGACCCCTGGCTATTCCACGTGTGCTAGACATTGTAGATGTATTTTCAGAGTCCAGTCTGACTCCTGACTCCTTACCTCCAGCTCCTGTTAAGCCAGACATACTACAGGGTTCCAGACTCCCACAAATTTCTTTTTAAAAAATCTGCTGCTGACCCAGAAACTCTCTCTCAGGGTCCCAATGGGGTCAAGGCTTCCACTGCAAAAAACCCTACCCCCTCTGACAGATTCCAGGGCACTGGACAGATTGGGGAAAAAGATTTACACTTTTGCTACCTTGGCTATAAGGGCTTTAAATTGTCCATTTTATATGCTTAACTATCAGCAATACATTATGTCACTGCTTAAACAGAAAATGTTGACAAATTTTGAATGTGTAGAAAATAAAGAATTGCAGGATTTATTGCATGCAGCTGAACAAGTTGGAAAGCATACTTCACAATATGGTTTTGATTCTTTGGAGGCCTCCTGCAGAGCCGCTGTTACGGATTCTGTCATCAGGAGGCATGCTTGGTTAAAAGAACAGAATCTGCCTGATCATGTTAAAGCAAAATTATTAGATGCTCCATTACAGCATGACACCTTGTTTGGTGTTAAAGCAGAAGAGGTGTTGAAGAAAATGGAGGACAAAGCCAAATCTATGCAAACAGTCAAGGATTTCTTACAGGTACAGCCTCCAAGGTTTAGCAGACACTGGCCTACAAAGAATTGATCCTTTCCAGTGTCAGACAGGCCACAAAGAGGCAGATACAGACGCCCTAGGGGCAGATCCCAGCCCCAAGGCTCATAAGGTCTAAACAATGGGGTGGTTCTACCTCCAAAAGCTGAGAAGACATATCATAGCCATATAGAAAGCAGTCCCAATGACTTCCCCCTGCCAGCGCCAAGCACTTATCTGCTGGCAGCTCCTTTAGGGGGAAAACTAGCTCTTTTTTCTCAAAACTGGCACCTAATCACCCAGGACAAATGGGTCTTGAACATAGTGTCAGAAGGTTACAGGTTCCACTTTCACACAAGGTTACAGGTTCCACTTTCACATCCTGCCAAGGGCAAACGGTATGCCAGACCTGCCAAAAAGTCAATGGGCAGAGGCACAAAAACAAGTTTCATCCCTCATGGGCATGAGGGCCATTCAGCAAGTACCACAGCAAGAGCAGGGACAAGGATTTTACTCGAGACTTTTCTTGGTGCCCAGAAAGGACAAAGCCTGAAGGCCAATACTGGACTTATCTATTCTAAACACATACCTGGATATTCCAAAATTCAAAATGTTGACTCTGCAGCAACTTCTGCCCATGCTGGGCAGGAAGGCTTGGCTTGTAACTTTAGACCTAAAAGAGGCATACCTGCATGTCCCAATCAGACAATCATGCCGAAGATACGTCCGATTCATAGCTGGCTCAATGCATTACCAATTCTCTGCACTGCCCTTTGGCTTATCTACTGCGCCCAGGGTCTTCACAAAATGCCTGGCACCAGTAATTGCATTTTGCAGACAGAGGAATACAAATATATCCTTACTTGGGTGACTGCCTTATTCAAACAGAGAACAAGGACATACTACTACAGCATCTGGCGTTTGTAAAAAGATTATTAACATGCCTAGGGTACACAGTAAACGAAAAGAAATCAAAATTAGTACCCTGTCAAGAGATAATATTCCTGGGTGCAGGCTTAAATACAGCTGCCCAGATGGCTTGTCTCACGCCAGACAAACAAGGGCAACTGACTACTTATTTCAAAACGTTGGCAACAAACACCTAGTTAACTGCAAGAAAAATTCTGCAGGCTTTGGACTTTATGGCATCCTGCATTCTACTAATTCCATATGCAAGACTGCATATGAGGAAACTTCAGTGTTATCTAAAAAGTGTTTGGACCCAACATTGCCACAGCCTGGAAACAATAATTACACTCATTCCCTGCCTACAACAGGAGTTTCGATGGTGGGCAAAGGCGTGTCACCACAAGGGGCAGCCATGCACCATACCCCCAGCCAGGCAGACATTGACAACAGATGCATCAGATTATGCCTGGGGGGCCCACTTGGTAGGAAGATGTATTCAGGACTCATGGTCTGCAATCCAAATGCATCTACATATCAATCAAGAAGAGATGCTAGCTGTTCAAAATGCCCTGACTGCTTTCAAGGATCTTCTTCATCCAGGACTACTATTGATAAAGATGTAAAATACTACAGTCATGTGGTACATAAGCAAAGAGGCACACATTCCTACCCCCTTTGCAGACTAGCCATGGCATTGTGGGACACAGCATTGACTTATCAAGTACATCTGCAAGCACAATTCCTGCTCGGAAAGATAAATACTCTGGCAGACGAACTAAGCAGAAACATCATGGATCCCCAAGAGTGGAAATTGGATCCACAAGTCTTGCAACTTGATAACAAGGAATTGGGGATGCCCGGACATAGATCTATTTGCCCCTCCTCACAACTGCCAACTACAGAGATTCTGCACAAGGACTTATCACAAGCAAGCATGGAAAGTGGATGCGCTATCTTTCAGCTGGAAAAACATAACAGTATATGCCTTTCCCCCACTGCCTCTCCTCCCCAAGGTATTCCTAAAGGTCAGACAAGAGAAGCCAAATATGATGCTGATTGCCCTAGACTGGCCCCGCCATCACTGGAACCCAGTCCTAAGGAACTTGACTCAATGCCCAGCATGGACATTACCTCAAATTCCTCACTTACTGACCCAACAAAACAGTCCGATCCTGCACAGCCAACTCAGTACCTTAAATCTGGCAGCATGGCGGATAATGTAGCTTTTCAAAACACACCTGTCTCTAAAGTGGTGATGGATGTTATTATCTTGAAGGCCCAGTGCCAGAAAATTTAACGCAGAAAAATGGAAGAAATTCTGTGCTTGGAACCAGGCACAAGGAATTGGCATGATTGTTCCAAATATCCCTCAAATTTTTCCATACTTAACTGAGATACTGGACAAAGGCCTATCCTTTTCATGAATTAAGATTCATGCCTCTGCCGTTTCAGCTCATTACAATACAGACCCACCTATTTTTTCTCATCCTTTATTAAGGCAGAGGAGCCAAAAACTTACGGCCTCCAAGGAGATCACCTGTACCTGCATGAGACCTCAATTATGTCTTTGAAAAACTCGCTCTGCCTCCTTTTGAGCCAGCCGCTACAGCCGATGTAAAGTTTTTATCATGGAAAAGAGCTCTGCTCCTAGCAATAACCTCTGCAAGACGAGTCTCAGCTACAGACACTCACGGCTGTGGAACCTTTTATCATTTTCCATTCAGATAGGGTTTCTCTAAGGACAAACCCCACATTTATGCCTAAGGTAGTGTCCAGTGTGGCCCTCAACCAAACTATCCATTTGCGTACCTTTTATCCAAACACACAGAATAAGGGTGAGAAACTTCTGCATTCTTTGGTCATACACAGACAACTGCGCTTCTACTTGGACAGAACCAAAGCTTTCAGAAAGACTGAGCAATTACTGGCAGCATATGCTGCAGGATCACAAGGAAAGGCGATCTCAAATCAGACTATTTTCAAAGTGGATAGGTCACTGCATTCGTCTATGCTATTCTCAACATGGCAAATCAGTGTCTAAGGGCATTAGGCCACATTCAACCAGAGCAGCAGCCACTTCAACAGCCTTCCTCAGAGGAGTGCCAACCAAAGACATTTTAGAGGCTGCCACCTGGAGTTCAGTGCACACTTTTATAAAGCGCTACCATTTACCACTCTATTCCTAATCCAGGGCAAGCTTTGCCACTGCAGTCCTGCAGGGCCTCTCAGCCACTCCTAATTCTATTTAGTTCCAGCCTCCCAACTTTAGCTTTGGGATTCAACCCAATTGTAATGACTGCAACAGTGAAACACGATGAACATAGTACAGTTGTGTACCTACCATAAATGTAGATGTTCAAGTGTATTTCACTGTTGCAGTCCAGGTTACCCACCCACCATTCCCCCTTATCTTTACTTCTCTATTCTATACAATCTATGTGGTGTATTTGGTTGTAGATGAAGGAAACTTGTTACTTGGTGCATGCATGCTTTATAGACATATTTTTAGCCTACCCTTTTGGGGGCACCTGACATCTAGGGCAAGAAAAACTGAAGAAAATGGCGTTGGCTGCATCTTTTATACCCCTGGTGCACTGACGTCAGGGAGGAAGTGACAGCAACCGATGCCGGATCTAGACTTTGGAATTCAGGCAGACTGCGGGTAGCCTGCCAGCAGGATAACCCAATTGTAATGACTGCAACAGTGAATGCACTCTAACATCTACATTTATGGTGGGTACACAAATGTACTTTTCTGCTGCTGGCAGTATCAGTGTCAAAAAGTGCAATAGGTAACACATACATACTCGCCTTTACTGCAAAAGGCTGTGGGTTTTATTTCCACACCAGGAAGATAGATTACTGACACTGCAGTTCAGCATAAGGGAGCTCTCCCAAGTGTGTCGTCCTTCGGGAGCTCTCCCAAGTGTGTCGTCCTTCGGGAGCTCTCCCAAGTGTTGTCGTCCTTCGGGAGCTCTCCCAAGTGTTGTCGTCCTTCGGGAGCTCTCCCAAGTGTTGTCGTCCTTCGGGAGCTCTCCCAACTGAGTCGTCCTTCGGGAGCTCTCCCAACTGAGTCGTCCTTCGGGAGCTCTCCCAACTGAGTCGTCCTTAGGATGTCACATTAAATCAAGACCCCATCTGCTTAAGTTGATAGTAGTTCAGGTGTCGTGGGATGTTTTACATCCAACTATCCAAAACAGTAGGGAAGCTCTCTGATGCCCTGGCCAAATTTCCCGTAGTAGTATAAATGCCACCTCAGATCTCCTAAAAAGAGACCACCAGCCTAGTGGGACTAAACTTGCTAACAAAGAATTAATAAATAAAATGCATCTTTTCAGTAATTTCTTACTGCCATTACAACTAGCCATTTTAAATGCGACAGTGACATAAATGAGAATTGTAGTCTGCAAGTTTTATTACTTTGTGAAGTAACTGCAGAGCCCTGCAGCAGAGCCTTGTGAGAAAGAGCTGTATGAGAGAGTATGTTTTCATAAAAAGTAGACCATGAAAGAGTCTGGTCACACTAGTCTTGCTGTCTTATTTATCATGTTTGAAGCAATTATTTTATATAGTATCATTTAGTATCTTTATCATACAAAGTATTTTATGTTTGTATAAGGTTCTTTGGACTGTAACTGTGTGAACTGGTAACTAACTCATTTAGTAATAATAGGAAGCTGTAGAGTTATAGTTTTTTTTTTTCTTTGTCTTTTATGAACTTTCTTACAAACACTATGATGTTTTTCTTTATTGTATTCTGTGTGGAGCTTTTCTCCCCGGGCCTCTACTGAAAATGGAAATATCTCCAGCTAGACTAGCCCGGTCAACAAATGTAAAATAAAATAAATAAAATAAATGACCTGGAGCATACTCAGAGCAACTTCTAGTTAAGATCAGTGCTATCCGATAAAGCTTTGACTCTACTCCATCGTAACTATCAGCTGGTAGTTGATAAACTTGGAGCTGGCAGGGGCAAGTGTTAAGTGAATGGTGAAGTATTGTCCTTCTTATTCCTAGGGACAAAGAAACGATCTCATGTACAGTGCAGTTGACTCCTACGGAATGGCAGGTAATTGGTACTAGGAGTAAATCTGTGAACATTCTCAGGGAGAGATTTAAATCTAAGACAGGATTACCCTAATGCAGCTGCTCTACGTGCTGCATCAGCAGCATCACAGCTGCCTTTGATGGTGCTACTTTTGGGAAACAACCCAGTAATGAAGGAGTTGAAGCCTTAGAATCAAGCTGTGGCATGTCAACCAAGCCACCCCTGGATGGCCAAGAGCTGCAAGCACATGCCTAGTTATGTGTCTGGTAACTGCAGCCCCTAAAAGCTGGGTAGCAGAAAGGTATAGCTTCTTAACATTACCTATCCATTGCTCTTCTATCCTTGCCTGAAGTATATTGTTTTTGGAAGATGCAAGCAGCTTAGTAAGTAGGAAAGGAAATTACAAAAAGGTTGGAAGAGGGATTTTTATACAAGAATTTGTGAGCCTCATGAACCTTATGGAACCTGTTTATGAGCAGAGGATTGAGACTCAGGAGCTTGGAAGGCAGAAATAAATGTCTAGAAGAGCTTCTAAAATGGGAGGAACTGCACAAATTTTGATGGACTCCATTGGTAAGGCATCTTAAGATCTCTGGAGCTTTGCCAGTGGAAGTGTTCCATCTTTTGGATAAGGGTGTCCTCAAAAGAAAGTTCATTAACCAGGGAGTCAGGGAAGAGAGTATCCTCATCGTCAGACCCCAAAGCAAGAGGAGACTGAATCCTAGCGGTATAAGCCAAAGATTCTTCCCCAGAATCCTCATCCTCTTAAGATGGTCATAATCCTCTTAAGACCAACAGGAGTAGGGACTGACTAAGCCTGAGGAGCTTTAAAATCATAAGGGCTTTAAAAAGTCCTTGGGTGAATTCCTGCCACTCCTGGGGGGGGAATCTTTAGCAACAAGAGCCACATCAACTCTAGGGAAAGTAGGAGGGGCTGAACCCTGCCTTACTCCAATAAGGGACAGTCATGGAAACATAAATGACTTTTTTCAAACTCTGTGGTCATCCAGTTTGGGGGTGATGGTAAAGTTTTGAAAGAAATTATGACTAAAATCTGGGTAATATTTAGGAGTAAGGTTAAGATTATGGCTACCTTGGAGTTATTGAGGTAATGGCTTAACATTGATTTAAAGGTTTTTAAACAGTCAATTTGAGTTAGGTGGGAGTTTAAGGTGTTCCATAGTTGAGCAATGCTGTGGGAGTATAGACTTTGTCCAGCTTTTTTATTGGGTTTGGTTAAATCTAAAAGCTGTTTGCTGGAGGGTTTAAGAGTTCGGGTTGAAATGTAAGATGTTCATCGTGTTACACTGCTGCAGTCATTACACTTGGGTTATCCTGCCGTCAGGCGGTTCCCCAGTCAGCCCGAGTTCCAAAGTCTTGGTCCGACATTGGTTGCTGTCGCCTCCTCTCTGACGTCAGTGAGGCAGGGGTATATAAGATGCAGCCGACACCATTTTCTTCAGTCTTTCTTGCTGCGTGGTGCCCGAAGCAAAAGCAGTTCGCAAGTGTCTGTCGGCAGTCTCCTGAGATTTTCATTCTGAGTCCAGAACCGAAGTCTTCTACAAAGCTAAGTACCCCATTAGGGAAACTTTTTCTTGCCTCAGACCGATGTCAGTAAAAGTTGTTAACTGTATTTCTTGTGGGAAGTAAATACCTCATAAGGATTTCCATTCTTATTGTATCCCACGCTTTGGCCCAGACCACGACGTCACTGGTTGTCGGTTTTGTGCTAGGTTTAACAAACGCACTATTAAACGTTGGTTTGACTTTGCCCGGCATTAGTTTGGTAGAAAATTCAATTATGCCATGCCGTCGGAACTTCCGACGACCGGAATACATAAAAGGCGCAAAGACAAGGATAGGCATCCGAGGCCCAAAACTGATGACAAAGCCTCTTCTAGGCCAGTCGCCGGTTCTCCGGTTTTCAGCGAGGCACCTTCGCAGCCCCTGATGACCGCTTCTGTAGAACCACAGGCCGCCTCTTACTCCCACGTGGAGATGGCTGAGCCTTCGGATGCACAAGTTATTCAGCCTACCGAAACTAACCCTTCAGAGGGATCCGGAGTAGCTGAGCTGCCCGCAGCTTCAGAGGGTGTTTTCAGACCTACTCAGTTAAGCATTAAACCTTCTGCCAAGTCTAAACCAGCTTTAAAATCAAAGAAACAAATACATCATTCTCCAGCACAGGCCTACATGCCTAAGAAACAAATGCTCAAAATGGCCGAAGACCTAATCACTCTGATCAGGGGGTCCCATCCCCCTCCTGATAAAAGGCCTAGACAGGATGCAGACTATGACTTATCTGACCAGGTGTCCATCGCTTCAGATTCATCCTCCGACCTAGGATACTCTTTACCCCCTTATGACGATTCTCATGCTGAGGAGTCAATTCCATCAGCCTCTCTGCCTGAGGACTACTCCTTTGGGGAAACCTTGCACACCATGAGGGAAGGCCAGGATTACTCCAAGAAAAGGCTCAGAGACTTTCTTTTATTACCTCAACGCAGACCCCTTGCTATTCCGCCAGTGTTGGATATTGTGGATAATGTGTATACTGAATCCAGCCTAAATCCTGACTCCTTACCTCCAGCCCCAGTTAAACCTGACAGAGATACTACAGAGTCCCTGACTCTCACAACTTTATGTACAAAAGCCCTGTTGCTGACCCTGAAACTATTTCTCAAGGACCCAAAGAGGTTAAGGCCTCATCAGCCAAGAATCCAGTTCCCTCTGACAGATATTCCAGAGCATTAGACAGATGGGGAAAGAAAGTATACACGTTTGCAACTTTAGCAATGAGAGCCTTAAATTGCCAGTTTCGCTTGCTAAAATATCAGCAATTTCTACTGTCTCAGTTGAAACAAAAAATGCTTCCAGATTCAGATCCTCCTACTTTTAATTAAATGCAGGATTTATTGCATGCAGCTGAACAGGTGGGAAAACATACTTTGCAATGTGGTTTTGATTCTTTAGAGGCCTCCTGCAGAGCAGCCGTTACAGGCTCTGTCATTAGAAGACATGCTTGGTTAAAAGAACATACGTTACCAGATCATGTTAAAGCAAAATTATTGGATGCACCTTTGCAGCAGGATGTGTTATTTGGAGTTAAGGCAGAAGAGGTATTAAAGAAAATGGAGGATAAGGCAAAATCTATGCAAACGGTGAAGGATTTCTTACAGGTTCAGCCTCCTAGATTTAGCAGAAATTGGCCAACTAAGAAGTGGTCCTTTCCAGTTACAGACAGACCTCAAAGGGGCAGATACAGACATCCAAGAGGTAGAGGTCAACCACAAGGTCCTTACAGGCCTAGACAATGGGCTGCATCAGGACAGAAAGAAGGGGAAGGCAGGCCCCAACCATATAAAAAGCAGCTCCAATGACTTCCCACTACAGCTGCCAAACAACTCTCTCTTGGCAGCCCCCTTGGGAGGAAAACTGACACTTTTCTGTCACAATTGGCATATGATCACCAAAGACAAATGGGTTCTCAACATTGTATCTCAAGGTTACAGGTTCCACTTTCACACACTGCCAATATTAAAAGGAATGCCAAATCTGCCACCAAATCATTGGGCAGAGGCTCAAAAACAAATTACAGCACTCATGGATATGGAAGCTATTCAAAAGGTACCACCACAGGAGCAAGGACAAGGTTTTTACTCTACTCTTTCTGGTTCCCAGGAAGGACAAAGCCTGGAGGCCCATTCTGGATCTTTCTTCTCTAAACACTTACCTGGATGTTCTGAAATTCAAAATGTTGACGCTACAGCAGCTTCTTCCCATGCTGGGCAAGAAAGCTGTGCTCGTGACATTGGACTTCAAGGAGGCATACCTGCATGTCCCTGTCAGACAAAACTGCAGAAGATACCTCAGGTTCATAGCTTGTTCAATGCATTATCAATTCTCTGCACTGCCCTTTGGCCTGTCTACTGCGCCCATGGTCTTCACAAAGTGCCTGGCACCAGTAATTGCATTTTGCAGACAGAAAGGAATTCAAATTTATCCGTACCTGGACGACTGCCTGATTCAAGTAGAGAGCAAGGACATTCTACTAAAGCATCTGGCATTTGTAAAAAAAAGTTAAGTTGCCTGGGTTACACAGTAAACGAAAAGAAAGCAAAACTAGTGCCCTCACAAGAGATAATATTCCTGGGTACCAGCTTGAACACAACGGCCCAGATGGCTTATCTCACGCCAGACAAGCAAGGACAATTGACTGACTCAATACTTTCAACCAATGGCAACAAAGACTCATCTCCCTGCAAGAAAAATTCTGCAGGCCTTGGGTTACATGGCATCTTGCATACTACTAATTCCATATGCCAGACTGCATATGAGGAAACTACAGTGGTACCTAAAGACTGTATGGTCTCAACACTGTCAAAGTTTGGAAACAGTTATACCACTAATTCCTTGCCTTCAACAGGAGTTTCAATGGTGGGCTCAAGCTTGTCACCTCAACAAGGGACAGCCTATTACTCAACCCACAGCCAGGCAAACACTGACAACAGATGCATCGGACTACGCCTGGGGAGCACACATGGCAGGCAACTGTATTCAGGGCAAGTGGCCCACAGAACAAAGGCATCTTCACATCAATCAAAAAGAGATGCTAGCTGTACAAAATGCACTTGTAGCTTTCAAGGACCTGCTGCATCCAGGACAACTACTACTAAAAACAGACAACACTACAGTTATGTGGTACACAAATGAGCAAGGGGGCACTCACGTCTACCCCCTCTGCAGGTAAGCCATGACCTTGTGGAACACCGCTCTAAACTGTCAAGTTCATCTGCAAGCACAATTCCTGCTAGGAGAGAAAAACACACTGGCAGACGACTTAAGCAGAAACTTCATGGATCCACATGAATGGGAATTGAATCCACAGATATTCAGAATAACACAGAAATGGTGGAGCCCGGACATAGATCTGTTTGCATCCCCAAAGAACTGCCAGCTACAGAAATTCTGCACAAGGAGTTGCCATCCACAAGCATGGAAAGTGGATGCCCTCTCATTCAGCTGGAAAAACCTACAAGTACACTCTTTCCCACCACTACCTCTCCTGCCAAAGGTACTCATAAAAGCCAGGCAAGAAGAGACGAAGATGATCCTGATTGCACCAGACTGGCCACGCCAGCACTGCTACCCAATCTTAAAGAACTTAACACAAGGGCCGCCCTGGATTTTGCCTCAAATCCCACATCTGCTGACTCAGCACAACAATCAGATACTACACAGCCAGCTAAAGACCTTAAACCTAGCTGCATGGAAGATTCATTAGTCAAGCAGTCAATGCCGCTCTCCAAAGCTGTTATGGATGTCATTCTGGAGGCCAGAAGGCCTAGTACCAGGAAAGCCTATTTGGGTAAATGGAAGAGATTCTGTGCCTGGAACCAAGCACACAGCCTTGACCCTCATGTTCCAAACATTCCTCAGATACTACAATATTTAACTGAGATGCTGGACAAAGGCCTCTCCTTCTCATCCATCAAGATCCACGCTTCTGCCATCTCTGCTCATTACAACACGGATCCACCAATTTTCTCTAATCCTTTACTAAGACAGTACTCAGAGGGGCTAAAAACATAAGACCGCCCCGTAGAGCACCTACTCCAACTTGGGACCTCAACTTTGTTTTGGAAAAATTGACTTTACCTCCTTTTGAGCCAGCTAACACAGCAGAATTAAAATATATCTCTTGGAAAACTGCTCTGCTCCTGGCAATAACATCAGCCCAAAGAGTTTCAGAATTACAGGCACTAATGGCAGTGGAACCTTTCCTCATTTTCCACCAGGGCAGGGTGTCTTTAAGAACTAATCCTACGTTTATGCCAAAGGTGGTATCCAGTGTGGCTCTAAACCAAGCTATTCATTTGCCATCTTTTTATCCAAAATCACAGAATAAAGGGGAGAGACTAGTGCATTCCTTGGACATTCACAGGCAGTTACGCTTCTACTTGGACAAAACCAAAGCTTTCAGGAAATCTGAGCAACTATTGGTAGCATATGCTGCAGGAGCACAGGGAAAAGCCATTTCAAAACAGACTATTTCAAAATGGATAGGATATTGTATACATTTCTGCTATACACACCATGGGAAACCTGTACCTAGCAGCATTAGGTCCCACTCCACTAGGGCAACAGCCACTTCAACTGCCTACCTCAGAGGAGTACCTACCAAGGATATTTTGGAAGCAGCAACTTAGAGTTCTGTACATACATTCACCAAGCATTACCATCTGCCTCTATACTCTATAAGTCCAGAGCTGGCTTCGCCACTGCAGTGCTGCAGGGCCTTATAGCCACCCCTAATGCCTTATAGAACCAGCCACCCTACCTCAGCTTTGGGATTCTACCCAAGTGTAATGACTGCAGCAGTGTAACATGATGAATATAGTACAGTTCTGTACCTACCATAAATGTAGATGTTCGAGTGTAAACACTGCTGCAGTCCAGGTTACCCACCCTCCTTCCCCTCTTACTTGCTGGTACGTACCTGTGTCTTCTACCTTTAGTACGTATGGGGGAGTATTTGCTGATAGCTGAAAGTTTGCTTTTCTTATGTATTTTTTATTAGCAGTTTGAATTGCCTACCTATTTGGGGGCACCTGACATCTGGGGCAAGAAAAACTGAAGAAAATGGCGTCTGCTGCATCTTGTATACCCCTGCCGCACTGACGTCAGGGAGGAGGCGACGGCAACCGACGCCGGACCAAGACTTTGGAACTCAGGCCAACTGGGGAACTGCCTAATGGCAGGATAACCCAAGTGTAACGACTGCAGCAGTGTATACACTCGAACATCTACATTTATGGTAGGTACAAAACTGTACTTTTGTAGGATGTAGTGGAGTGCTGGGCAGCTGTTGGGTTTATAAATTAGTTTGGACTAGAGGCAGTTGGTTATAACTGAGGTAGTGGGAACATTTGAGCAAGTTCACTTCTGAGATTGCTTGGCAATGGTGTGTGAGGTTAGTCTTTTCTGAGGTAAAACTAGCTGTTTTGTAATAGCAGGATTGCAGTTTATTACTGAGAGATATGTGAGGGCTACTAAAAATGACACTTCCATATATAAAATAAGGGATGAGTAAGCTACTGGCCAATTTTGTTCTGGTGGTGTTGTCTGGTTAGAGTTTGACTGGTAAGTTCGCCAAGTTTAAAGTGAGTTTTCTTTATTGTGTTAAGAATATGTGCCTCAAAGATGAGTTTATCATCAATTATTATGCCCATTAATTTTGCCATCTCCACAGTTTTGATTTCTGTATTATCTAGTGAAAAGATTTTGAAGTTCTATAGTTGGTGGTTTTGTTGAAAAAAGTAGTTGTGTTTTGCGGAGGGGGGTGTTTAGCAATAGTTGTGCATTGTTTAGCCAGGTTTCTGTGGTTGTGAATGCATTTTATGTAGCTGTAAGGAGATCTGAGAAATTATTGGAGGTTGATATGATGGTAGAATCATCTGCATATTGGATGAGTCTGCATTGTTTGGAAGCTTTGTGAAGATTGTTGATGAATGTATTAAAAAGTAGGGGTGCTGGAATGGATCCTTGTGGGACCCCTGTATTTACCTGATACTCTTGATTGTTCCTTGTTGTTTAGGTAAGAGGAGAACCAAGTAAGAGAATTGGGGGAGCAGCCTAGCTTTGCTAGTTGGTTTATCAGTTTGGTATGTGACAGTGTCAAAAGCCTTTGATAAATCCAGTAAGATTATTGAAGTAGGAAGACCAGCATCAATGGCTTTGTTTACAGTATCAGTGAAAGAGTGTGGATATGATAGTGCTGTCAGCAGGACAGACACCATGTTGGGTAGGGCAAGAAGGTCATTTTCATTGAGGTATTTAAATAATATTTTTTTGTTTGGTTAGGAGTTTGAGTATTAAATGGGTACTGGTTTAAATGTAAAGGAAGAAGTTGTATAAGTATTGAAAGAAGTGCTGGAGGAAGCGAAAATGGTGTTGTCATGTATAGAACTATTTGTGTCCTGGGACTTTTAAGTTTACGTTTTGTTGCTGAATCTTTTATTAGTTTTTGAATGGTAGTGATAAAATGAGTGAAGTTCATAGGTTTGTACTAGGCTAACATCCCTGGAGCCTATATAAGCCTAGCCCAAGAAGATTCCCTGGCATCATGCCACCCAAAGTTAGTTCCCAAGGCCAATGACGTGATCCCTGGGGTGAACTTCCTATTACCCATCCACTCGTCAAGATTTCTCTTAGAGGACCAGTGAAGTGCTCTACTTGACGTGAATGGGAAGTTTGTTCCAGAGTATGGGAAGTCTCTAGGTTAGGAACCTGTCCCTCCAGCATGATGTTCATCGTGTTTCACTGTTGCAGTCATTACACTTGGGTTATCCTGCTTGCAGGCTACCCGCAGTCGGCCTAAATTCCAAAGTCCTGGTCTGTTGCTGTCGCCTCTTCCCTGACGTCAGTGCGCCAGAGGTATATAAGATGCAGCCGACTGCATTTTCTTCAGTCTTTCTTGCTGCATGTTGCCCGAAGCAAAAGCAGTTCGCAAGTGCCGGTCGGCCGACTCCTGAGATTTTCGAATTTGAATTTCAGATCCAAAGTCTTCATTAAAGCTAAGTACCCCATTGGGAAACCTTTTTCTTGCTCCAGACCGATGTCAGAAAAAGTTAACAATTGTATTTTTTGTGAGAAGCAAATACCTCATAAGGATTTTCACTCTTACTGTATTCCTTGCCTAGGCCCTGACCACGACATTGCTTGTCGGTTTTGTGCTAGATTTAACCAACACACTATTAAGCGTCGGTACGATTTTGCCTTTCATTACTTTGGCCACAGATTCAATTATACAATGCCGGTGGAACAGCCGACAACAGGAGTTTATAAAAAACGCAAGGACAAAGACAAAGACAGGCATCCGAGGTCCAAAACAGACGAGGCTTCCTCTAATCTAGTTGTCTGCTCGCCGGTTCTCTTTGAGGTGCTTTCGCAGCCCCCGACTCCCGCTACCTCAGAGCCACAGGCCGCTTCCGACTCCCATGTGGAGCCGACTGGGCCTTTGGAAACTCAAGGTATTGGATCCTCGGAAACTATTCCCTCAGATGAGTCCAGAGCCGCTGTGCAGGCATCTGCTTCTGAGGGTGTTTTCAGACCTATGCAGCTATATGTAAATCCATCTTAAGCTTCAAAGCCAACGACTAAAGCAGCTCTAAAGACAAAGAAACAAGTACAGCATTCTCCAGGACAGACTTCCATGCCTAAAAAACAGATGCTCAAAATGGCCAAAGACCTTATTACTTTGGTCAGGGGTTCCCATCCCCCTCCTGATAAGAGGCCTAGGCAAGAGACAGAATATAATTCTTAAGATCAGGTTTCCATTTCCTCTGATTCCTCCTCTGAACAGGAATACTCTCTTCCTCCCTATGAGGATTCTGATGCTGAAGAATCTATTCCTTCAGCTTCTCCTCCTGAAGATTACTCCTTTGGGGAAACCCTGCATACCATGAGGGAGCACTTTCATTGGGAGCGCCAGGATTATTCAGAATCTAAGAAAAGGCTCAGAGATTTTCTTTTACTTCCTCAGCACAGGCCCCTTGCTATTCCCCCTGTTCTGGACATTGTAGATTGTTTTTTCAGAGTCCGTTCTGTCTCCAGACTCTATACCCCCTGCACCTATTAAGCCAGACAGATACTACAGGGTCCAGATTCCCTTAAATTTCTATACAAAAACCCTGCTGCTGACCCAGAAACTATATCTCAGGGTCCTAAGGAAGTCAAGGCTTCCACTGCTAAAAACCCTGTTCCCTCTGATAGATATTCAAGGGCACTGGACAGATGGGGAAAAAAGTTTACACTTCTGCTACTTTGGCTGTAAGGGCCTTAGATTGTCAATTTAATATGCTTAAATATCAGCAATACTTAATGTCATTATTAAGACAGAAAATGTTGCCTAACTCTGAATGTCCAGAAAACAGGGAAATGCAGGATTTATTGCATACAGCTGAACAAGTGGGAAAACATACTTTGCAATGTGGTTTTGATTCTTTGGAGGCCTCTTGTAGGGCCGCTGTAACGGGTTCTGTGATTAGGAGGCATGCTTGGTTAAAGGAACAGAATCTGCTTGATCATGTTATAGCAAAATTATTAGATGCTCCATTACAGCATGATACTTTGTTTGGTGTTAAGGCAGAAGAGGTGTTGAAGAAAATGGAGGATAAAGCGAAATCTATGCAGATAGTTAAGGATTTCTTACAGGTACAGCCACCCAGATTTAGCAGGAACTGGCCTTCAAAAAATCGGTCCTTTCCAGTGTCAGATAGGCCACAAAGAGGCAGATACAGACGCCCTAGAGGCAGATCCCAGCCCCAAGGCTCATACAGGCCTAAACAATGGGGTGCTTCTAACTCCAAAAGCGGAGAAAAATCCCAACCTTATAGGAAACCGTTCCAATGACTTTCCTCTACCAGTACCAAGCACTTATCTTTTGGAGGCTCCCTTAGGGGGAAAACTAGCACTTTTTTCACAAAACTGGCACATGATCACCCAGGACAAATGGGTCTTGAATATAGTGTCTCAGGGTTACAAGTTCCACTTTCACACCCTGCCAAGGGCAAAAGGCATGCCAGACCTGCCACACAATCAATGGGCAGAGGCACAAAAGCAAGTTTCATCCCTCATGGACCTAAGGGCTATTCAGCGAGTACCACTACAGGAGCAGGGACAAGGATTTTACTCCCGACTTTTCTTGGTACCCAGTAAGGACAAAGCCTGGAGACCAATACTGGACCTGTCTATTCTAAACACTTTTCTGGACGTTCCAAAATTCAAAATGTTGACTCTGCAGCAGCTTCTGCCCATGCTGGGCAAGAAGGCTTGGCTTGTGACTTTGGACCTAAAAGAGGCATACCTGCATGTCTCAATCAGACAATCTTGCAGAAGATACCTCAGATTCATAGCTGGCTCAATACACTACCAATTCTCTGCACTGCCCTTTGGCTTATCTACTGCGCCCAGTGTCTTCACAAAATGCCTGGCACCAGTAATTGCTTTTTGCAGACAAAGAGGAATTCATATATATCCCTACTTGGACGACTGCCTTATTCAAGCAGAGAACAAGGACATTCTACTAAAGCATCTGGCATTTGTAAAAAGATTGCTAATTTGCCTAGGGTACACAGTAAACGAAAAAAAAAATCAAAACTAGTACCTTCTCAAGAGGTAATATTCCTCGGTGCAAGCTTAAATACAACTGCCCAGATGGCCTATCTCATGCCAGACAAACAAATGCAACTGACTTATTTCTTCGAAATGTTGGCAACAAAAACCCAGTTATCTGCAAGAAAAATTCTGCAGGCTTTGGGCTTCAGGGCATCCTGCATTTTGTTAATTCCATATGCAAGACTGCATATGAGGAAACTTCAGTGGTATCTAAAAAGTGTTTGAACTCAGCATTGCCACAGCCTGGAAAAACTAATTACCCTCATTCCCTGCCTGCAACAGGAGTTTCGATGGTGGGAACAGGCCTGTCACCACAACAAAGGGCAGCCTTTCACTTTACCCACTGCCAGGCAGACAGTAACAACAGATGCATCAGATTATGCCTGGCGGGCCCACATGGCAGGAAAATGTATTCAGGGCACATGGCCCACAAACCAAATGCATCTTCATAGCAATCTAAAAGAAACACTGGCTGTCCAAAATGCCCTGACAGGTTTCAAGGATCTGCTTCATCCTGGACAACTGCTAATAAAGACGGACAATACTACAGTCATGTGGTACATAAACAAGCAGGGAGACGCGCATTCCTACTCCCTCTGCAGACGAGCCATGATTTTGTGGAACACAGCAGTGATTTATCAAGTACACCTGCAAGCACGATTCTTGCCAGGAAAGACAAATACTCTGGCAGACGAACTAAGCAGAAACCTCATGGATCCTCACGAGTGGAAACTAGATCCACAAATCTTCAGCATAATAAAGAAATGGGGATGCCCAGACATAGATCTGTTTGTCTCCCCTCACAACCGTCAACTACAGAGATTTTGTACAAGGACTTATCACAAGCTAGCATGGAAAGTGGATGCTCTGTCATTCAGCTGGAAAAACTTTACAGTAAATGCCTTTCCTCCACTACCTCTCCTCCCCAAGGTACTCCTAAAGGTCAGACAAGAGAAGCCAAAAATTATCCTGATTGCCCCAGACTGGCCACGCCAGCATTGGTACCCAATCCTAAAAAGCTTGTCTCAAGGCCCAGCCTGGACATTACCTCAAATACCTCATTTACTGACCCAACAAAGCAGTCGGATTCTGCACAGCCAACTCAGAACCCTAAATCTGGCTGCATGGCGGATAATGTAACCATTCAGGACACACCTCTCTCCAAAGCAGTTATGGATGTTATTCTGGAGGCCCAGTACCAGAAAATCATATGCAGGAAAATGGAACTGATTCTGTGCTTGGAACCAGGCACAAGGAATTGACATGCTTGTACCAAATATTCCTCAGATTTTACAATACCTAACTGAGATGCTGGACAAAGGCCTATCCTTTTCATCGATTTAAGATCCATGCCTCTGCTATTTCAGCTCATTACAATACAGATCCACCCATTTTTTCACATCCACTACTAAGGCAGTACCTCAGAGGGGCCAAAAACATAAAACCCCCAAGAAGAGCACCAATACCTGTGTGGGACCTCAACTTTGTCTTGGAAAAGCTCACACTGCCTCCTTTTGAGCCAGCCAATGCAGCCAAGATAAAATTCTTATCATGGAAAACAGCTCTGCTCCTAGCAATAACTTCAGCAAGAAGAGTCTCAGAGTTACAGGCATTAATGGCTGTGGAACCTTTTATCATTTTCCATCCGGACAGGGTTTCTCTAAGGACAAACCCAGCATTTATGCCTAAGGTAGTATCCAGTGTGGCTCTTAATCAAGCCATTCATTTGTCTACATTTTATCCAAATCCCCAGAATAAAGTGGAGAGACTTCTACTGTCTCTGGATATACACAGACAGCTATGCTTCTACTTGGACAAAACTAAAGCTTTCAGAAAGACTGAGCAACTTTTAGTGGCATATGCTGCAGGATCGCAAGGAAAGGCTATCTCAAAGCAGACTATTTCAAAATGGGTAGGGCACTGCATTCGTTTCTGCTATTCACAACATGGCAAATCAGTGCCTAAGGGCATTAGGCCACAATCGACAAGGGCAGCAGCCACCTCAGCAGCCTTCCTCAGAGGAGTACCAACCAAGGATATTTTGGAGGCTGCAACCTGGACTTCAGTGCACACTTTTACAAGGCACTACCACTTACCTCTTTACTCTAAATCCAGAGCAGGCTTTGCCACTGTAGATGTTCATCGTGTTACCCTGCTGCAGTCATCACACTTGGGGTTATCCTGCCGTCAGGTGGTCCCGCAGTTGGCCCGAATTCCAAAGTCTTGGTCCGGCGTCGGTTGCTGTCGCTTCTTCCCTGACGTCAGTGCGCCAGGGGTATACAAGAGGCATCAGACGCCATTTTCTTCAGTCTTTCTTGCCGTGTGGTGCCCAAAGCAGAAGCAGTTCGCAAGTGCAGTCGGCCGACGCCTGAGATTTTCTAATCGAATTTCAGTCCGAAGTCTTCAAAGCTAAGTAACCCGTTGGGGAAACTTTTCTTGCCTCAGTCCGATGTCAGAAAAAGTTAGCAATTGCATTTCTTGTGGGAAGCAAATACCTCATAAGGACTTTCATTCTTATTGTATACCTTGCCTAGGGCCAGACCACGACGTCACTGGTTGTCGGTTTTGTGCTAGGTTCAATAAGCGAATTATAAAGCGACTATTTGATTTCGCACAACACTACTAAGGTAGGAAATTTAATTACACTATGCCGTCGGAGCAACCTACTACCGGCGTCCATAAAAAACGCAAAGATAAAGACAGGCAGCCTAGATCCAAGCCAGACTCCGAGGCCTCGGCTGGGCTGGTCGCCGGTTCTCCAGTTTTCAGTGAGGTGCCTACGCAGCCCCTGACGACTGCAGAATTGGAACCCCAGACAGCTTCGGATTCTCAAGCAGAGAGTTCTAGGCTGATGCAGCCTTTCTCTTTAGGCCCTACTGACAGCATTGCAGAAGGAGAAGCCGGTGCTGCGGAAACACCTTCGGTTACAGAAGGTGTCTTCAGACAGACCACTCGCACCATAAAATCTTATGCTAAGCTTAAGACTCCTCTAAAACCAAAAAAGACTGCACATCAGTCTCCAGTTCAAGGCCCCATGCCTAAGAAACAGATGCTTAAAATGGCGGAAGATTTGATTTCTTTAATCAGGGGTTCCCAACCCCCCCCCCCCCCGACAAAAGGCCTAGACAAGATGAGGATTATGCCTCCTCTGATCAAGTGTCTATTTCCTCAGGCTCCTCTGAGGGACAGGATTACTCCTTTCCCCCTTATGAAGACTCTGATGCTGAAGATTCCATTCCCTCAGCTTCTCCCCCTGAATACTATTCCTTTGGGGAAACCTTACCATGAGGGAACATTTCCACTGGGAAGGTCATGACTACTCCGACTCAAAGAAAAGGCTCCGAGAGTTCCTTTTACTCCCCCAGCACAGACCACTTGCTATCCCTCCAGTTTTAGACATTGTGGATGATGTTTACTTTGAATCTAGTCTAAATCCAGATTCTCTGCCTCCTGCTCCAGCCAAACCAGAATAGATATTAGAGTGCCTGACTCTCACAAATTCCTTTACAAAAGCCCTGTTGCTTACCCAGAGACCATCTCCCAGGGTCCCAAAGGGGCTAAGGCTTCTATGGCTAAAAATCCTGTACCCTCTGAAAGGGACTCCAGAGCACTAGATAGGTGGGGGAAGAAGGTTTACACCTCAGCTACTCTAGCTGTGGGAGCACTAAATTGTCAATTTCACATGCTGAAATACCAGCAATTCCTAATGTCTCAAATAAAACAAAAGATGAGCGTGCACCCTCAACAGTCTGAATTCAAAAGAAATGCAGGATCTGTTGCATGCAGTTGAACAGGTGGGCAAACATACTTTACAATGTGGATTTGATTCCGTGGAAGCTTCCTGTAGAGCAGCTGTTACTGGGTCTGTTATACGTAGGCATGCTTGGTTAAAGGAACAAACCCTGCCTGATCATGTTAAAGCAAAGTTACTAGATGCACCCTTACAACAGGATGTCTCATTTGGGGTTAAAGCAGAAGAGATTTTTAAAGAAAATGGAGGATAAGGCAAAATCTGTGCAGACGGTCAAAGATTTCTTACAGGTACAAACCCCACGCTTCAGCAGAAATTGGCCAGCAAAAATTGGTCCTTTCCAGCTTCTGACAGACCACAGAGGGGTAAATACAGACGCCCATGGGGCAGAGGACAAGCACAAATCCCTTACAAACCTCGCCAATGAGGCACTGCAACACAGAAGGGAGGAGAAGACAGGTCCCACACTACTAGAAGACCAGCACAATGACTCAAACTGCCAAGCAAAAAACTCTTGGCAGCTCCCTTGGGAGGAAAATTAGCATTTTTTTTATAGACAACTGGCGCATCGTCGCAAAGGACAAATGGGTCCTAGACATTATCTCACAAGGATACAGATTCCATTTCCACACCTTGCCAATGATAAAAGGAATGCTACACTTGCCACAAAACCAATGGGCAGAGGCACAAAAACAAATTACAGCTCTCATGGACATGAGAGCCATTCAACTGGTACCTACACAGGAGCAAGGCCAAGGATTTTACTCAAGGCTCTTTCTAGTCCCCAGAAAGGACAATGCTTGGAGACCCATTCTGGACCTTTCAATTCTAAACACCTTCTTGCAAGTACCCAAATTCAAGATGCTAACACTACAGCAGCTTCTTCCCATGTTGGGCAAGAAAGCTTGGCTAGTAACGTTGGACCTCAAGGAGGCATACCTGCATGTCCCTATCAGACAAAATTGCAGAAGATACCTCTGTTTCATTGCAGGTTCAACCCATTACCAATTCTCTGCACTGCCCTTTGGCTTATCTACTGCACCCAGGGTCTTCACAAAATGCCTGGCACCAGTAATTGCATACTGCAGACAGAGGAATTCAAATATACCCATACCTGGACGACTGCCTCATCCAAGCAGAAAGCAAGGACATTCTCTTACGACATCTGACTTTTGTAAAACACCTTCTAAGTTGCCTAGGGTACACAGTAAACGGAAAGAAATCAAAACTAGTACCCTCACAAAATATGACATTCCTGGGTGCCAGCTTGAATACAATGGCCCAGATGGCTTTATCTGATGCCAGACAAACCACTACAACTAACTCAATACTTCAAAATAATGGCAACAAAGACCCAAGTGTCTGCAAGAAAAATTCTGCAGGCCTTGGGCTTCATGGCATCTTGTATACTACTAATACCATTTCCAAAACTGCATATGAGGAAATTACAATGGTGCCTGAAAAGCGTATGGTCTCAGCACAGCCACAGCTTGGAAACAATGATACCTCTCATTCCCTGCCTTCAACAGGAGTTTCTATGGTGGTCACTGGCATGTCACCTCAACAAGGGTCAGCCTTTCACCTTACCCCCCCCAGCCAGGCAAACTGACAACAGATGCATCAGACTATGCCTGAGGGGCACACATGGCAGGAAGGTGCGTTCGAGGCATATGGACTGCAGATCAAAGGGATCTGCACATCAATCAAAAAGAAATAAAAGAAATGTTAGCTGTACAGAATGCTCCGACAGCTTTCAAGGACCTCTTACATCCAGGACAGCTTGTAATAAGGACAAGACAACACCACAGTAATGCAGTACATAAACAAGGGGGTACACACTCCTACCATCTATGCAGGCCAACAATGACCTTGTGGAATACAGCACTGGCTTACCAAGTTCAGTTACGAGCTCAATTCCTGCCAGGAAAAAAGAACACATTGGCAGACGACCCAAGCAGAAACATCATGGATCCCCACGAGTGGAAACTGGATCCACAAGTATTTGCAATGATAACTCAAAAATGGGGGCGCCCAGACATAGACCTGTTTGCCAACCCCAAAAACCATCAGCTTTCAAAATTTTGCACAAAGACATTTCACCATCAAGCTTGGAAAGTGGACACACACTCATTCAGTTGGAAAATGCTGACAGTATATGCCTTCCCTCCATTGCCCCTTCTTACAAAGGTGCTGCTGAAAGTCAGGATGGAGAGACCTCAAATGATACTCATTGCCCCGGACTGGCCACGCCAACACTGGTACCCACTAAGGAACATGGCCCAGGGCCCACCATGGATTTTACTACAAATTCCTCATCTACTCACACAGCAAGGCAGTCAGATTCTACACAGCCAGCTCAAAACCTTAAATTTGGCTGCATGGCACATCACCTAAGCAACCAGCCAGCCCTTCTTTCACAAGCTGTTATGGATGTCATTCTGGAGGCCAGGAGGCCCAGCACCAGGGAAGCCTACTCAGACAAATGGAAAAGATTTTGCGCCTGGAACCAAGCTGAAGGCCAAAGAACCTTTCAGCCAGACATGCCTCAGATTCTACAATATTTAACTGAGATGTTACACAACAGACTTTCTTTTTCATCTATTAAAATCCACGCTTCAGCTATTTCAGCTCACTACAACACGGATCCTCCCTTATTTTCACACCCACTTCTAAGGCAGTATCTCAGAGGGGCAAAAAACATTAGGCCTCCCAGGAGAGCTCCAACACCAACTTGGGACCTAAATTTTGTTCTGGAAAAACTTACGCTGCCACCTTTTGAACCAGCTTTCTCAGCTGACTTAAAGTTTATATCATGGAAGGACTGCCCTGCTGCTAGCAATTACTTCAGCCAGAAGAGTCTCAGAGCTACAGGCACTAATGGCAGTAGAGCCTTTCTTCATTTTTCATCAAGACAGAGTTTCTGTACGAACTAACCCCTCCTTTATGCCAAAGGTGGTATCCAGGGTGTCTCGAAATCAAACCATCCACTTACCCACCTTCTTTCCAAATCCACAGAACAAAGGAGAAAGACTCCTGCATTCCTTGGACATACACAGGCAACTACATTACTACTTGGACAAAACTAAGGCTTTCAGAAAATCTGACAAGCTTTTTGTATCCGATGCTACAGCATCACAAGGAAAGGCTATCTCAAAACAGATAATTTCCAAATGGATAGGACATTGCATACGTTTTTGCTACACCCATCATAGAAAACCAGTTCCTGCTAGCATAAGGCCCCACTCCACCAGGGCATCAGCTACATCTACAGCCTTCCTCAGGGGGGTGACAACCAAGGATATTCTGGAAGCTGCAACTTGGAGTTCAGTACATTACCACTTTACTCTAAGACAGAGCTGGCTTTGCCACTGCAGTTTTGCAGGGCCTTCTAGCCCCCTCTAACCCTGTTTGACTCCACCTCCCATCCTTAGCTTTGGGATTCTACCCAAGTGTGATGACTGCAGCAGGGTAACACTATGAACATAGTACAGTCAAGGGCCCAGGAGGTCTGGCTTGACCTGTCTAGCCTGTTCGCGAGTGTCTCTGTTTGGCTGCATTCGGTCCCTGGGGAGATTCTTCCTTTTTTTTCAGCGTTTATCCCGCAGCGTGCCTCATCATGCAAATGGAATTAGCAAGTGAAATGCCACCAAGATCGGCAGGTTCATTTGTTGAATCTGATACTACTAACGCAGTATCTCTTTACCTGCAGGATGCATCTCAGTTCCTTTGCGTGGACCTGTCTTGCTAAAGGCCAGGGCTATAAATGCAAAAGCTAACAACCCTGTGCCTGCCGAAACCCAGCCCTCTCAACCTTTATGCTCTACAGGATTTAGCGTAGCAGCTGCAGACCATCGTGCTTCTTCCTGCGCCACTCTTGCAGCGTGGCGCTAGGCCCTGAGCAGATGCGGTCTGATGTCCGGCCAGGAGCAGAGATTTTGCTTACCGAGGAACTTCAAAAAGCTGCAGACTTCAAAAACTTAGTACAATCATGCCATCTCTTTTTGAGGAACTCCACGATGTCAAAAAACTCAGATAACTGGGATCTTAGGGCCTGACATACCTCATAAAATTTCAGAGCACCCCCCCTCAGTGTCTTACAAGGTCTCCGGCAGCAGCTTGGGATAAATACTTTCTCCTCCTTGGGGCCTAGCAGGTTTCCTTGAGGTGCTCTGATCATGGACCGATTTATTTCTCCTCTCCGCCGGATACTCCGATGCAAAAAATGATTGCAGCGCATGCTAAAGGCATTTTTCGGCAGCCCTGCTTACGGCGATAGAAATTAAAGCCTGCAGACACACTCTGATTCTTGCCCTTTAGGGTCTAGATTCTTCCTCTAACTAAAGCAGGACTCCTGCGAGTTGTGCTAGGGATCAATGCCTTCATTCTCTACCGCCTCTGCAGGGCCTTAGAGACCCTGAGAGAGAGTTTTATCTATTTCTGCACTGCGTCCAGCTGACCTTGCCTCTGGAAATTGATTGAGGCCTTTGCCAGGCAATCCTGCTTAGAAATCTACCGAAAAAACTCCCTCTGGATCCTCCAGATTTCCATGACCTATTCAGGAAGTCTTGCAGAGGATCTCCACTCTCTTTCAGATACAACCCTTGAAGAATCAATTCTCACCCATTCAGCTTCACAGAGATCAGCAATGAGGTTGAAAGTGATTCTACAGATGACTGGTCTTATGAATCCTATTATTCAGGAATGTCAAGCCTTTCATTTCCTTACACAGGACTCTACAGTGCAATTTGTTCATTCCCCTTGCCTCTCCGCAGCCTTGGTTCCTTTGATGAGCCCACTGTGCTACAGGGAACAATTTCAGTAGCACTAGCTCAAGAACTCTACTAAATCCCATGGACCTTTCTCCATTGCCAAGGCTCAGGCACACAGCTCAAAGGCCCCTCCCTACTTGAGGAGCTCCAAGTCAATCAGAGGTGCCTACTTTTACTGCAGTTCCGAAGGGACTCTTAGCAGCCCAGCCAGCCCGATAGAATGGGAAACAGCAGAGAAGTTAGAGATCATCTAACACGGGCTCCTCAGGGTTCGAAAGGCGCTCAGAGGGAGAATCGCTTCAGCCTTCCTTGGTAAACAAATTGCAGGCACTGAAACAAATCAAGGGCCTTAGAGATACAATAAACTGCAATTTTCATCAATCTCACTTGGCTCTGGCACCCTGAAGAATTCCACGTTCAATACGAAGGAATTTATCAGAGATCAGTCCACTAAGCTCTGCATAACTAATGAACTGCTAGACAAAAAAAAAATCTGTTCAGGAACACTATGGATGCTCCCTAACAGTTTTCATTCTTTAAAGATCAATGCCAAGGATTTTGCCAAATCAGAGCCCAGAAGCCGACCTCACAGTGAAGAGTGGATATGCGTTAAAACCTACCAGCTTACCAGATGTCTGGAGCAAGCTAGAGGATGGCTCTCCAGATAGAGTCAGCTACCAGAGCCTACTCTCCACAGGTCACCAAGAGAAGGAAGCCACGCTTTATGCACCCACAGATCAACACCAAAATGGAACCAGCCTCAAGGTTTAGCAGGATCTGGCCATGCCCTGGTGGTCCTTCCTACTACCTACAGCTAGCTCCCCCCCAGGAATGGGCGCTTGGGCAGCACCATATCCAGGAATTCAAATTTACCGATACCAGGCGTGCAACCAATCTTACAGGATCATCCCTCTATCAGGACATTGAGATCACGACTTGGCTCACAATACAGGAAGCAAGAACTAAGCACTTTACCGGTAGGGAACTCAGGAAGCTTTTCAGTAAACTGGCATTACCAAACCTTTTACAAATGGATTTTGGACACATAGACCAAAGAACTATGTAACACAAGAGAACTCTACCCTCCAAACTCCCTCCAGGCCTCACAAAAAATCGAAAGACAGAAATGTAGACCAATACCTCACTTTAGCAAGGACCCATGCTGTAAAAGGGGATGCTCTTCTAAACAAGGAATCTCACCATAACCACCCTCTTCCCTGGTACTAAAAAGAGAAAAATGGAGACAGCACAAACCTCAGAAAAACAAACACACCAAGCCCTGGGTTACATGGCATGCTGAGTAATATTGGTTCCAAAATGCATGCTGGTAGTAAACTGTAATAGATCTCATTCAGGGAGCACTCCCCTCACAACAAATTGCAGAAGATACTCCAGACCCATAATTCCAAACAATATCAATTCTCAGCATTGGTGCATAAGGTCAATCACTGCGTACTCCCAAGGGCACCACATAAAGCATCAAAAATTGCTACAGTATGATACCATAAAAGGATTGGAGACTTTTACTGGGGCGACTGCCTACACAAGCGCAGGGCAAATTCTATCAGACAAAATGTGGCACAAGGGTCACTCATCCCAATGCAGAAACCATATACACAGCTAACATTCAAGAATGTTCACCTGGGCATCTGGCCCACAGGCCTTTTACAATAGCAGAGCCAAACACATCAACCCACATGTGATTGCTAAGCACATGTCCTAGGGAATTTATGGGTCTATGCATGAAGCATGGAAAACTAATAACAGATTGTGCAAAAACCATGCTTACAAAAAATTGACGCCCAGAGGCCAAAGGATGCCCAAGCCACATAATCAGAAACTTCCACCACCCTGAGAAGGCGCAGCACAGCACAACAACTGGAAAACCCAAGGAATATCGGGACCGCAAGAAGGGGTGTCAGGTGGGCTCAGGCACCCAAGACCAGCTGCACCTACAGCCTGCATAAAAAGAAATGCAGACAGAAGTAAAACTGGACTCATTGAGGCAGACCCAACACCTTCTCATAGGGTTATCATATTGATGGGTATGTCAACACACATACATCAAACAATCACATCCGCAACGACTGGCGCATCAGACATTCTCCAAAAGCCGCTTGGCACCCGACCTTGAGGAGCGGACAACACCATTCAATTCACAAACACAAACAATCCAGCACACAGAACCAAACTCTGCTAGGATCTAAAGAGACCTACCCAGCGATGCCTGAGCTGGCTTCATGATGCTGCAATTTTTCAAGATATCAGAATTGGAAAACTGTGAAGGGAGAGAATAAGTCGGATTGGGCCCCCCACACAATCACCAACTGAAATTGTGCGAGGCGGGTCTAATGGCCTATCTGAAAGAGAAGTGTTGCATCCCACAATCACAAACTGAAAACATTGTGCAGCAGGCCACCCTCTTTGCTTGGAAAGCATGCCCTATCTTTCATTAAGAAAAAAAGAATCATGTAAACAGCAGACCCAGACGCCACCATGCACCAAGGTGCTACATCTTTGAGCTAAGACGGTCAGGAGGAATCCTGTTCTGCCCCAAGAAAGCCAGGCTTGCCAGGGTAACCATTAAAACTGAGTATGTCAAAGGCCCTGCATTTCCTCTGAGCCTGGCTGCCAACATTAGAGTAAAGCAAACTTCGATTATCTCAAAATCCATCAAAAACAAGTGTTTTGGCTGCCTGGACCATTAGCAAACAAAAAATCCAGAATTATCTCAAAAAGATATCTTATTTGGAGTACTGCAAAATTAAGCCATGTGAGTAAGTCCACAGTTACTGAAGAAAAGATATCTTATGCAGAGTACTGCAAAAGACAGACAGCTACTAGTAAGACATTTCATACCTTAAATACAAAAAGCAACTTCCATAATACTGCATGGACAACTTCAATGGAAATTAATACATCAGAGCTTTTCCAAGAATAGGAACAAAAATCTCCAGAAACTACTCACATCTGCTCACAGCATGGGAAAAGAGAAAAGCAATCAAAACCACCACTATACCTCCCACGGCCAGCAGCACAGCCGAACTTTGCATTACTAAAGTTAGAGAAAAACTTAAGAAGCCAAGCAACAGCAGGTGCGAAGGGCTCATGACTATGCTTTCTTGCAACAGCTTCCAGCACGGTTTTTTTCCATCTGTAAGCAAAATGTTATCTACACTATCTCTCTTTTTTTGCCAAGGTGGTCTCCGGGGATCTTTGAAATCCTGCTTCCCATTTGGTCCTGCTCGGGGTACCCAACCAGAAGGACCCTACTGCATTTGTTCCCCCTACATATCCACAGGGGAAAGACTGTTGCATACCTTCAGCAAAAAGTAATACCCTCATAGGCTGCCCTCTGACTTCCACTCCTAGGACCAGCTAGGGAAGCAATTTAGGACAAGAATGGATCTCTAAGTGGATGGGGACAGACATTTGGTATTGTTGCTCTTATATTTAAATACATGTTACTCTATACATCTTTCCCTTCTGCAGACATCAGGCCAGCCACTACAACTTTGCACTACCAGGGAGGGGCTCCAATGGTGGCTGGCTTGCGATAGGCATTGGCCCATACAAATATACATATGATATTATAATTATTTGTATGGCGTATCGAGTCGTGGGAGCAGCTGCTGTTTTTGAACCCAGACAGGGAACCCGGCCCGATCTTATTACTCCTCCTCCATTTTTTGGCTGTGGTAGATGCACCATTTGTAAGGACTGCAGATGCATCCCTTGAAGACAATAGTACCTTTTGTACCTACCATAAATGTAGATGTTCAAGTGTATACCCTGCTGCAGTCCAGGTTACCCTCCCTCCATCCCCTATGACCTAACTAAAACATTGCAATACCTTAAAATCTGATAAAACCTTTGTGGTGTATTTGCTTATAGCTGGAGGGGATGTGTTTGTGCTAAGCTTTTATTATTGGTACTACCTACTGACCATCTTTTGAGGGGGGGGCACTTGACATCTGGGGCAAGAAAAACTGAAGAAAATGGCGTTGGATGCCTCTTATATACCCCTGGCGCACTGACGTCAGGGAAGAAGTGACAGCAACCAACGCTGGACCAAGACTTTGGAATTCGGGCCGACTGCGGTAACGCCTGACGGCAGGATAACCCCAAGTGTGATGACTGCAGCAGGGTATACACTCGAACATCTACATTTATGGTAGGTACAAAACTGTACTTTCTGCAGGGCGTCAAATTCTATTTAGACCCAGCCGCCTAACCTTAGCTTTGGGATTCAACCCAAGTGTAATGACTGCAACGGTGAAACACGATGAACATAGTACAGTTGTGTACCTACCATAAATGTAGATGTTGGAGTGTATTCACTGTTGCAGTCCAGGTTACCCACCTTCTCTATTCTATACAACCTTTGTTTTGTATTTGCTTGTAGATGAAGGTAATGTTTATTTTAGTGCATGCTTTTTATAAGCAATGTTTTTAGCCTACCCTTTTGGGAGCACCTGACATCTGGGGCAAGAAAAACTGAAGACAATGGCTTTGGCTGCATCTTATATACCCCTGGCGCACTGACGTCAGGGAAGAAGCGACAGCAGCCGACGCCGGACCAGGACTTCGGAATTCAGGCCGACTGCGGGTAGCCTGCCAGCAGGATAACCCAAGTGTAATGACTGCAACAGTGAATACACTCTTAACATCTACATTTATGGTAGGTACACAACTGTACTTTCTGTTTATTGTGGTAATGAGGTTTAGGTCCCTGGAGTGTGTGGCATGGAGGGATTGGGATTTTTTTTAGGTGTAGCATATCTAGCAGCTCTGGGTCAGTCATGACTTTGTAGGTCAAGCAGAGATCGCCTCTAAATAGGCGGCAAGAGGCGAGTATAGCTGGAGTTTGTTGAGTCTGTCCATATAGGGCATGTGTCTAAGGTTTAGGATCCTCTTACTGAGGTATTTGTGTGGCCTTTCAAGTTGTTGTAGGTGTCAAGTGAGGTATATACCAAATGGGATATTGTGTTGTATAATAGGTTTAATGAGGGAAGAGTAGAGATGAATTATGAACTCTTTCTTCCTGGATGAAAAACCTTTTGTAATGAGATGTGCTACATAGAAGGACTTTCTGACTACAGTGGCAATGTGATAATCAAAATAGAGGTTGCTGTCAACCTGTGTACACAGATCTCTTATCACACCTTCGGTGTTTAGTAGACTACCGCCTATATGGTAGTTCATGGGGACCACATTTTTCCCAAAGGGAATGACAATGCACTTTTTGGCATTGAGCTTAAAGCCATGGTTCTGGCACCAGTCATTGGTGTCAGTGAGGCCTTTTTGTAGAATGTCTACATCAGTTGGAGAATCAATAATGGCTCCCAGTTTGCAATCATCTGCATGGTATATCATCCTAGGTCCCCTCCTGTTTACTGTCTTCACTAATTATCTTTTCACTTCTTAAAACGAATCTTCCCTCGTTCAGTATGCAGATGATTCTACACTTATCTCAACCTCTAACAGTATCTCTGAGCTGCACTCCCTCACACAACAAGCCTTTCTATCCACTGAAAAGTGGCTTTCAGACAACCTACTCATATTAAACCCCAAAAAGAGTAAGCTACTCCTCTTCCTCCCCCGCCCTATTTCTCAGCTTAAAACTACTTTTACCATCAGATCTTGTACAACAACACAGGTATCCAACCAGACACCCATACTAAACTCTTAGGGGTCATCACTGATGACTAACTAAAATTTAATCTCCACATACTCCAATATATTAAGAAAACACATCAGAAATTGGGCCTACTATATCGGAACAAAAAATTCCTAACCCCCAATTCCAGACACATCCTAGGACAAGCTCTCCTCCTCCCCTCTCTCTTTGTATGCCGCTCCAGTTCTCACCAACTTTCAGGCCACAACCCTAAACAAACTTCAACAAACATACCACAAAATAGCAAAATGTATTACTAATTCCCTTTACTAGACTCATCACTGTATCTCTCTAAACTCTCTCAACTCTCTCCAATGGCTAGAACTCCCCCAACAGCTGCAGCTATCTCAGTTCCAAATTTTACACTCTATCTACAAACCTTCAGCTTGCCCTTCTCCCTCTTCCTTGATATCTCCCTATACTCCATCTCGAACCGTCCTTACCTCCAGCCAGAAACCACTAGACATCTACCAACCCCAAAAAAAACATAGGCAAGTTTCTGTAAAAACACTGTCTCACAAGCTTGGAACAAACTTCCTCTTCACATCCGCTCCAACACCCACTCCTCATACTTTAAAAATTAACTAAAAACTTATCTTTTAAACTCCAAAACCTGCTACTTCTTCGACCCCACCTAATTCCCCCCTCTCTCTCCTTGATGCCTCACTACACTATCTTTTCCACATCTCCCTGTAAGATAGGCTCCTTTCTCCATTTTTATTTTAAGTTTGGTGGACTGCACAGGAGCCCCGAGTGTAAAATAAAACGTGTGTACTTGTATCTATACTTACATGATTATTTGCTTTCCCTCTGAGCCTGATGCATTTGCACAAACACAACTGTATTTGCACTCTGTGTAACTTCTATATATGTATGATTTACTGTCTTGGACATAATCACTGTATAATTGTGTGAACTTGTAACATACTTGTATATCTTCTGTTTTGGAGCTTTTCTCCTCGGGTCTCCTCTGAAAAAGGGCCCAAAAGCCCAGCAGAACCAACCCGGTTAACAAATGTCAATAAATAAATCTGCAAACTTGTTCAGACAGAGTCACTTTGTGTTGGCTTGAACTTCAGAAAAGTAGATGCTAAACAGGAGAGGACCTAGGACCAATCCCTGTGGGATACCACTTGTAACTGGTCAGTAGACAAATTTAGAGTCCGCTACTTTCACAGTGTTGGTTCTATCAGTGAGCCAGTTGGCAACCCATCTTGTGACTTAGAGGTTTATGCCTAGTTTAGTGAGTCTGTGTGCGATTCCTGAGTGAGGGATGGGGTCAAAGACATTGGCAAGGTCTAGGTAGGCTGTGTGAACTTCCTTGCCCTCACCCACAGCTCTGGTGACGCACACTATCAGGTCGAACAGGCATGATCAACCTTTCACAAACCCAAACTGCATGGGGTCCAGAGTTTGGAGATTCCCTATGTCCTTATTTATAAGGTCCATGATGATGCGCTCCATAGCTTTACATATCAGACTTGTCCGACTAATGGGGCAGTAGTTTCTGGGGTCTGTATTCGCTCCCACCTTTGAGTGGAATTACCGTAGCAGTGTGCGCCATTCGGTAGGAACAAAGCCTGAAATTAGTCTGTGATTGAACAGGGTACTTAGGTGTGGTGCCAATTCATGTAGAACACAGCCAGGGATATTATCAGGTCCCATGGAAGCTGTTTTCTTGGCTTTGGACAGTGTGGTTTTTACCTGTGTAGCTGTGATAATAGGGACTTTGCATTCCTCAGGTATTGTGATAGGCCCTTTAGAGGGTGAAAGTGGGGTAAAGTTCGCACTGAACATGTCTGCCAATATGTTGGCAGTATCAGTTGGTTCTGTATATGTATTGCCATTGTGCTGCAACTTGGAGCAGATTGGTCTATTGCCATGTAGATTCTTGACATATCTATAGAATCAAGGAGGGTTCTGTAGCACGCAGTTGCATTGAATCTCCTTCATGGTCATTAAGGACCTCCAGAGCTGTAGCTAAGTCTTTTAGTGCCCTGAGCTATGCCCCCCCCCCCCCCCGTAACTAATAGCTCCCATCCAAAGTTAAGAACCAAAAAAGGGTGGGTTTTCTCATTTGTACAGGTTAGCGAGTGGCTACCTCTGTAATTCACTGTAAAAGTGAAATTTTTAAGCAGAGGTTTGCATTAAGAAGTCAGTTTTAACACAGCAGCAGTTGTGTGCAACATAGATTGTAACTTTCTGCTGAGTTCATTCACTGCTGTCATTTAAACATTGTGACTGTAAGAGTGTCTGTTCTGATCATGGAGAAAGCAGTGCCTCATCAAATCCTCTAATCATGCTTCTTGACTGCTTAAGCTTGGGCAGCCACCTACCCATGTTACATCTTTGAGGATGTCATCAGCCATGATCCCAGATTACTCTTTCAGTGCCGTAAGAAGAGAGCTGAAGTAAATGTTGACACAGCTTGCCTCCATTTGTCCCCCCCCCTTTCAAATGTGCTGCATTTGAATATCTCTTTTTCCTGAAGAACATGCGTTTCACATGCAGTGATAGCATTCAGGCCACACTTGCTAGTAGACTTCATTGTTTTGTATGGATTACTACTAAAGCAGTAACTGCTGGGGCTTCTGCTGCACGAGTCCTTTTAGCCATCCTACTTTTGAGAGGTTTGCTCTCTGCTTGAATCTTGCATTGTAAGAACAAGTTGTGAATTTGTGCACAGGTCCTAAGCAGCAAAATAAATAAATAAATAAAGCTTGTGAAAGTTTTTGTGGAGTATTAGGTTCCTAAACACAGTGTAGTTCACTTTCTCAGCATCTGACATCTAGCCCTGACACCTGAAAGCTATGTCACAAGTCATGCAGTTATCCCCCAGCAAGGTACTTATTTGTCAACTTTGGAGGCCAAGTTGACAAACAGGCTGACATTTTCAGAGCTAGTGTTCATGACCTGCAACAAGAAGGAACTTGAAGTGACCTCTTGAAGGCTTTGGTCCTGCTCGGAGGAGGAGGAGGAATGCTGAGCTGTGCTCAGCATGCCAACTGTCTGACTTTCTGCTGCAGAATAAGAAGACTTATCACTTCAGTAGTGAGCATACTTGTTATAGCTACTCAAGGTGGTGACACAACTATCCATTTTTGTGGTATACAGTAAAAAAAATAAATAACCAAAGCACCCTGCTGTCTTCATTATAAAGATGTTAATACCACCATAGACATAACCACATCCTTCAAATACCTTGGCATTTGGCTAGACTAATCTCTTAACTTTCAACTACACATTCAAAACACTTGCAAAAGGATCACCATGCTATTGTTTTTGGCAAGCAAAGTATCAACTCTTCAGTCCAAGCCTGCCAAAATGTGCCATGTGCAAAGGAATGCTGATACCGCCACCCTGCAAACCATATTTACTAAAAACTGCCAGTACATTACCAACTCCCTCATTAATGAAACCACTGCTTAGCTTTAACCCTAGGGAAATGGCTCTCAGTACATTTGAGAACCAGCCTCCTACTAGCATCACTAATGCACAAAGCCCTTTCAACTGAGACATCTCCTCTCACTCATAATCTTTTCACCGGATCCATCCCCACCTTACATATAATCTCAGGGGTATCTCTCAATCTCAGCCCACCCTACTAAATCCAAAAACGTAATTGCATTTGTGATGTCCCCACTCTTGGCCAGTATTCAAGGAGTCTGAGTCCTCACCACTGACACTGAAGAGGGACGTTCACTTGGAGTGCAAATGGATACACTCAGTATTTCCAGATGCAGACCTCTGTGCATCAAGTACAATTTCCTTTAAGAGCACCCAGGCAACATGCTTAGTCTGGGGGCTGGTTCATCTCTTTATCTGTCCAGACCCCCTAAAAGTCTCCTCACTGGCACAGCTTAGAGTTGAGTTCTCAGCTGGGGTTCCAAGCTAAGTCATTCCGCACCTTCTTTGTGAAACTAGTGCTTTGTGTCCCGGCTCCAAGCAGCTGACAAGCACACTCTTGGAAATTTGATTTACACACACACACACACACACACACACACACACACACACACACACACACACACACACACACACACACACACACACACACACCCCTACCTGTGAAAGGCTGTCACTGATTCACCTGCTTTGCCCCCTTATATCCAGACTATAAGGCAGTTTACTGCCACCAGAATTCCTGCCAGCTACTTTAAGACTCGTACAAGGGTACCCAATTATATACGGAGTGAAATTAATATGTTGACCAAACAGCTAGACTTTCAGGAGTGGCCAGAGCACCAAATAAGTATGTGCAAATACTCTAAAAGCTTAAATATTCTCTAAAAAGACCAGCCATGACGAAAAGTTTTTAAATATATTTAATAATAAATAAAAGAACAAGAAAATATGAAACCACTACTTACAGTGAACACCAGAGTTTCAGTCACAGGGAGTATTAAAAATAACACTGACGGAAAGTTCCACAGAATTACAGAAACAGTACTTTGTCTCATTATCTATACTTGACTGACTAAATTAATTACTGTTCCTACTAGCTGAATAGAGCAAGAGTGAGTGGTCCTTGTTGTCAGATCCAAGATTGAATATAGAATGTTGCTGAGACTTCAGTCTCCTCTAACATTAAAATATTTCTGTACAGAATGACATCATATACATCTGGTCATCTGACTTCTGTTTCCTATGCACCCCCACTTCCAGAAGCTGTTAGGGTTTAGCACCAAAGTGTTACCATACACACAAGTAAAGCATTGCTCAGATGTGCAGCTTCTGGAAGTCATAAAACCATTCCACTCTGCCTACAGGAGATACAACCTATTCTCTAGCACAGGCATTGCATCTGCTGCTCCATTCCAAACTGTGGGATAGCATCTTTATGGCTTAACCTATAAAGTAATTTAATTTCAAGAATATTTTTTTCCAAACTCAGATGGATTAGCCTCTTCCCTTCCAGTATATGCTGTTACAGTGTGTACATTTAAATAGTCCTAGTAATGCATGCACATTTCTTTTCCTTCCAGCAGAGCACATTGATACATTTTAACACAAGAAAACCTCACTAATACATTTTCAGCAACAGCATCTGTACAAATCAGTTTGATTTACAAATGACATATAACTCTTAACAAAATTCCACAGCTGTGTTGGCATATGTTACACATCCACTGCCTTACTTATAGAAAGTTACTATGCTATTGACCCTGTGGCCCTTACAAACCTAGCCAAGAATTTAGCCCATGTTCCGACAAGTCAGCACCCGATGCGTCTGTCAAGCAGGAACACAGGTGGAATCCCAAGGGTGTATTTTCTGTTCCCCATCCAGTTGTCCAGGTTGTGCTTAAAAAGGAATAATGAGGTACTCTGATTGTCATGGGGAGGGAGTCTATTCCACAGAAGGGGAAGTCTCTCGGACACAAATCTGTCCCTCCAACAAGTCCTATTGATGTCGCAGACCAGGTTGAAGTCACATGTGTGGGTTAATTGAGTTGAGTTAGACTTGCGGATGTGCAGCAGTCCCATCAGGGCGGGGTCTTTGATTTGTATGCCAGACCGAGGTCACTTCTGAAGAGTCTGTATGAGACTGAGTAGCGGAGCAGGGCTTTTAGCCTCTTTGTGTAGGGTAGATGTTTGAGGCTCTGAATTCCTCCTGGTGAAGGAACCTCAGCTGCTGCATGTACGCTGAGGTACATGCTGAAAGGGATGTTCTCTGTGAGTCTTATAAGGGAAGTATACAGTGATGTTATGATCTCCTTGTCCCTGGTTGAGATGCCCTTCCTAATGAGGTGGGCTATGTAGAAAACTTCCCGTACCACAGAGGCAATATTGTGGTCAAACTGATGTCGTGCTTAGGACCTTGTTATTAATGTAATAATTTGTGGGGACATCACTCTCACCAAAGAGGAGGGCGATTCATTTTTTGGCATTCAGTTTGAGGTCATGTTTCTGGCACCAGTCATTTCTCCTGGCATGGCTGGCAGTATCTCCTATCGTCACCGCAATGACCATGCATTCTCCATCCTAGCACCTAAATTATGGGACTCAATTCCACTTTCAGACGTATCCATATGTACTGTGATTTCAGACCACGGATCGAGGAACACCTCTTCACCAAAACAAAGTGCAGCTGTGTTCACACAAGTCACTTTAACAGTGCAGCTGTCTCGCACCTCTATATCCCTATTTCATCCTTCCTTATCTTATATTGTCAACCCCTCACTTACTGCCTCTCATTCATCCTACCTCCTCTTCTCTTTGCATTTCTCACACTTCCTCGTGTTTCTACTTCTATACCCTCTGCATGCTTCTCTTACAGTTTTTCTGTCCAAGGTATCCTTTCCTGGGACTCTTCTCACTTGCCTCTTCTAATGTCTTCATACCTCTCTATGTAATGATACGCTGCTATCCTTGTCGCATAAGCCATCTGTCATTATGGCTACATCTTATCCAGAAAGCTCTGCTAAGCATAATTCCATGTTTCCATCTGTAATTTGACTTTATAAACTGCTTCTTGAACTAAATGTTGTAGCGTATTTTTGCATCTGTAAATGTGAATGTTTTATAGCATATCCTTTGTATTTAAGTTTTGTTCCTTTCTTATATGATCCTATTCATCCAGGCTTTGCCTTGAAAATGATCCGTTGAGATCCATGCACTGCCCTGGTAAACAAATATAAATTAAAATAAAATAAGCATTCTTTTAAGAGGAAATGTTGCTCCCTCCCCTTCCCTGAGTAAGAGAGAACTGAAAAAACATGTACACATTTTTTCTGTTTCATAACATTTCCCCCCTTGGTAGGTCACATGAAGTTCATCTTGGCAGAAAATGCCCCTTTAGATGTTGACTTGCTTGTGCATTAAATTCCCTGGAGTCTGTAGTGCTGATTGTGTTGTGAAGAGAGCAACAAAAGGAGTAAAAATGATCTAAGAAATACGTGAACCACATGCTCCATGTGCTGCTCATTAAAATGTCCAGTGAGTCGAAGAGAATAAGTGTTTTGTGCTCATATGATTTTTTATTTATTTATTTATTTATCTAAAGTTATTGAGGCTTTGTTGACGTGGCTGCAGTATTGTTCCAGCTGTTTTGAATTAAGTACTATACCAGCCATGCTTTTATTTATTGCAGCATATTTATTTATTTACTTGGGTAATTGCTTTTTTAGAGCAAGGCAATATAAATTTATTTTCAGGCTAAGGTTCTCAACTTCAAGAATGTCAACTAACTTGAGGACAATTGATACTAGAAGCAGTTTACTGTTTTATCACCTGGCATTCTGTCCAACATAGATTCTGACTTAAGCCCATTTCTTGGCATGATAAACTGCATCTCCCTGTGACCTGGAATTGGTTGTAGCAGCTGTTTAAAATGATAGGATGGATGTAGTTCATCAATGTAGGCCACCTTCATTGAGTGCATTTTCTCATTTGTAGCCAAGCCTGTCCTTTCTCTTTCTGACAGTACAGGTCAGCCTTCTGAGGAGTATTAAATTATTTTAAAGCACTGTAGTGTTTGACTTTTATGATATTAATTTTCTGCAGTGTCCAGCTATTTGTATTGTGTCCTGTGTATTAGCCAGTAAATGTTGATATCAAAACATGTGTATATGGGAACACATGACTAACCTACTAGTCGATGAGTACTAATTTGAAGAAGGTTCAAGTTGGCAGTTTTAAGCTCTCTTAATTTCTACTCCCAAATAGCTATTCTTCAGATAAAATAATTGCCAGTGTGATTTCTATTTGCTTTCTGGCACTGAGCATGCTGTGTTGCCTTTTTATTTAGTTTTCTCCCCATGTCTTTGCAATTATAGGATTGACAAGTTGTGGGAATTTCTAGAATTTGACTTCCACATGGGAGCTGGGGGGGGGGCTTGTACTGTCCAAAAAAACACTTTTAAGAAGTCCTTCAAGTTCAGTTAAATTCAGCAAGTTAAGTAGTGAGCTTGATCTAGATGCGTGTGCACACAAGCACCTACACGTAAAAATGTCAACATAGATGTTCCACGTTTTGCTGTTTTCCATTTCGTTTTAAAGTTGTATCATTACAAGGTTGTATTTTATGCTTGGGTTTTCCCCTTTGTTTTGGATGTTTTTCTTACTAGATCCCTTTTTGTAAATTTGTTTTGCCTGTTTGGGCCAGCCTTGCTAAAATAAATGACATTCAATTGTGTGCATGCCCAGTTCGGTAGTAACTACTGCTAACTAGACAGTCTGCATTGCACGTGTAGCTGTCAGATTTGTTTTATACATTCCCCTAGAGTTTCAGGTTTTGCTTTCAGGTGTTGTATAGCATCCTGCGACAAGTACATGTATTCATTTTTATGGTATATTTGACTTTGTTGATAAGTAACTTTCCTAGTATGCAACTAAGTCAGGAAATTAGTTGCTGGGGTAAATTTTACTTATAAAAGAAAACAAATACAGCTTTTGCACAGGGAGCTGCTCCTGCAGCTTTTAGGGTTTATTTGAGCCGTGGGTTTGCACTATAAGCCAACGAGAGTCAATATCCCAGAAGTGAACATGAACGTAGCAGTTAACACAGGTACACCAGTTTCTGTATACTCCTACCCACACACAGTGTGGGTCTATCTCTCAAAGTAGAGAGTAGCCAGAACCTGCATCCTCCCACATTTGGCTTCTCCTCTGCTCCCCTCCAGGACCAGATAGCAACCAAAGACTTGGAAAGATGATGACATGTTTTTTAAAACTTGCTTCACATATTCTCACTCATTGGCTGTCCATAGAGATGAGGACAGTAATGTGCCATCAGCTGTTTTCCTGAACTTCCCCACACTACTGCATAGGGTGGGTCCAGTTTAATGACTAGAGAAAACAACCTGCGGGATGTTGGATATCAATTTGTTTTCTGTCTCTTTAATTCTTTCTATTTATTTTTAGGTACTAATTCTCAGTTTTTTAAAATAGTACATCGGCGCTCTTTCTCGAATAGATGTTTCTTGAGAAATGATTGTAGTGTTAGTAAAAGAACTAGAGATGCTTGTAGTAGGATACTGCTGTAGTTGTATATACATTACACTGCCATGTAGTGACTGCTACATGCAGATGCGCTTAGACATACATTTGCACAAGAGTAATCTTTGTGTCCCACTTAGTGTAAATAGTAGTTAATTTTGCTGACTGCACTTTTTTTATGTTTTCATTTGTTGTACCATAAAGTTAACTTGCCATAATTTATTCTTGGTGTGCATTATATTTTGCTTGATAAGCCCGACTGCTGCATTACTTTGTGTTTACATCCACAACTGTGCACTGATTAAGGTTGGAGTAAAGATGAGCAGCAAGATAGCAAGTGTGAAATGTGGAGTTTTGGTTTGGGCCGGGTTATAGAGCAGGAGAATTTTTAGGTGATCTTTGGCCCTGTGCTTGCCTGCCATCAAAGGTCCCCTTTATCAGATGATGCTCAGTGTTCATCCAGTCTGACAGGTATTTCACCCGGAGCTGAGGCAAGAGCTGTCCAGTGGCTGTGAGGGTAATTTCTGCTGTCACTGGCATCCTCGCAGTGAGAACATGTGGATAGTCTAACCCAAACCCATGGGTAGGGGGAGGATGCATCTGAACTGTTGCACAGCAGTGGACCACAGTACCCTCGTCTTGCACGTGAGTGTAATGAAGGCTACCACCTGTAGGTGGCTTGATGAGCCCAGCACTTGCCCAACAAGGCTTTCGCTCTGCATCACTACCCCTCATCCATGTAGTAGTGGCAGTATGTGTGGCCATTTCCATTTATTCTTGCCACCACAGTCAAGTGCTTGAGCAGCTAGGTGACCATTATCTGTATACACCACTGGCACTGGCTTATAAATGTACAGAATTTTACATCTCATTAATTTCTTGGCTGCTGTTTATTTTTTTTCCTTCCACAGATGGAAACTTGCAATGTACAAAGACTCCTCTTAGCCTCACAACCAGTGTGCAGTGTTCAGTCCTGACCTCCACTCAGGATCAGTTTGGAGCTTGAATGTTCTTCCCATGTCTATATGAGCTTTGTCCAAATACTGTTGTTTCCTCCTAAAAGCCATTATGGTTGAATGATAGTTGTAAGTTGTCTTTAAGAACTGCATTTACCTCTTACCCTTCAATGCCTGGGTTGTAGCTAAAAATGAAACGAGTTAAGTCAATTTCTCCAGTTAAAACAGATTAAATGAAGTTCTAGATCTTTAATTAGACAGTTATTTACTTCCTTCTATCTTCACCTTACCTTATTTTTGCTTACTGGCTTAGTGGTGCAACTTTTCTTGGCTGCTGTGTCTTCAGACCAGCAGCCAACCTGATCTCATGACAGGAAGGAGCTGTCAGGTGTGACCAGATGCAGTTTTCTGACTGGACTTTAGGTGAACTTGACAGGAGAGTCCAGGCAGATATAGTCTATTTGGACTTCTGGAAGGCTTTCGACTCTGTTCCCAAACACAAAGTCAACAAAAAAACTTGAATGGGGGGGGGGTGCTAGGTCCGAGGGTGAAGAACTAGATAAGCTGCATGGCTGGTAGTAGTGCTGGTGGCTTAAAGAGAGAGAGCCCTGACTATGTCCAGGTGACCAGAATTTGATTAGCATCTCTGACACCTCACGTAGTCAAGATAGGATGTGATGTCCATCCATGGGTGGGGAGCATGTGCTTAGGAGCTTGTGTTGGCTGTATTCTAAATAGCCACACTGCCTCCTGTGGGTGGGCAGGATGACCTACTGGATGTGAGGTGTGGTGCACCATTGACACCTACTGAAAGTTCCACGCACAGATTGTTGGTAGGTGGGCATAGAGTGGGGACTTGAAATAACAGCACTGCATGATTGTCACATATAGTGAAGAGGCTTGTGGCATAAGGGGTACTGTGAGCAGTTAGAGAACATACTAGTAGTGTATCAGAGGGCTCTGTCCTGGGTCTGTTATACTGCACTGTGTTTGTCTCCGATGTGTCTGAGGGAATAGAGAACACAATCGGTTCTTCGTTGTGAAGGATTTGAAAAGGCTGACGGACCACATGGACAGAATGATTTCAGTTGAGGTTCAGAGCAAACACTTAAGCTAGTGCAGGAAAAAGTAAGAAAAATTCATATGGAGCTTCATATTACTATATATATAATTTTGTGTTGACGTTCTTAAATGTTTAATTGTAACGGTTGTAGTTTGTGAGATACTTGTGCTTAGGTGTTGCATCTGACTAACACTGTGGCCTGAAGCCTTCACACCTAAAAGGTATACATATATGAACAGGTAGAAGGCTTAGTGAGTTCCCAAGTCAGCAGTGACTTTTACCTGTTCTGCCATTTTGCCAGTCTTTTTAACAAGAGGCAGTAACAAAAAAAAAAAAAACCTCCTTTGTAGTTAATCTGACTTGACCGGGCTCCCTGTGTTATTTTGCAGAAATGCTCAAGAACCTTTCACCGACTTTAACTACTTTAGCTCCAAGTGTTTAAGATATGTGATGATCTTTTTTTACTTCCCCACTGAATTACAGAAATATGATGCACATGCAGTCTATTCTTCTTTTTTCTTTTCCTTCCTCAAAAGATGAGAGCTTGTTTGCAGGACGTTCAGGACTGTAATCTCAAGTAGAGATTACTTAATCATGAAGCAAATTAAAACAACGAAAATCTCTAGCACCTTGACAGTAATGCCTTTAAAGAGTATCCAGACTGCACAATGAGTGAAAAAAATTATAGTTCACTAAATGTCATAGAATGAGTCAGCCAGTAACAAACCAATGCAGATTAAAGCAGCTGCCTCAATTTAATTTTCATGTTTATTTCATGACACTTAAGGGTACCACATTTTCAAATAAATGTACTTCCTTTGCATAGTAATACATACTAGTAAAGTTTTCACACAGCGTTATCCGGAGTTACAGAAAATGTCTGTATTCTGTCGTTATCCCAAGTTTAGGCCTCCCATTCTAATTACCATTCACTGATGTTATTCTTGTTTCACTGTTGCAGTCATTACATTTGGGTAATCTGCTGGCAGGTTGCCCTCATTCGGCCTGATTAACAAAGTCTTGAGTCCTGTGTTGCTTGCTGTCCCTTCTTCCATGACGTCAGGTCGTCAGGGGTATAAAACATGCAGCCAACGCCATTGCATCAGTCTTTGTTGCCATGCGATGCCCGAAGCAGAAGCAGTTCAAGTGCCGGTCGGCTGACTCCTGAAATTTTCGTTTGAGTTTCAGAACCAAAGTCTTCAACTTAAAGCTAAGTACCCCATTGGGGAAACTTTTTCTTGCTCCTTTCCTATGTCAGTAAAAGTTAATATTTGCCTTACTTGTGGAAAGCAAATACTTCATAAAGATTTTCATTTCTACTGTATTCCTTGCCTAGGCCCTGACCACAAAGTACCTTGCTTTTGGTTTTGTGCTTTATTTAGTCAGCGCACTATCCATCGTCAGTACATTTTTGCCTCTAAATATTTTGGTTCTCTGTTTATCCAGAAATGACATTGGTTAGCCATCCGACTACCGGGATTCCAAAAAAACGCAAAGATAAAGACAGAGACAGGCTGTCGAGGACCAAAACTGCCAACAACGCTTCTTCTAAGCCAGTTTGCCGGTACTTAGTGAGGCACTTTCACAGCCCCTGATACTCACTACTTCTGACTCGCAGGCCTCTACTGAGACCCATTCAGAGTCTGGTATGCCGTGAGATGCTTCACTTATGGAACCCGTGGATTTTTCTACCTTGGATGGGTCCGGAGCCGCTGTGCAGGCACCGGCTTCTGAGGGTGTATTCAGGCCTACAGACTTGCATATTAAACCGACTCCACCTTCTATACTAAGGCCTAAATCTCTATCTATGTCTAACAAAGGGGATCAGATCTCATTCCACCAGGGCTGCATCTACTTCAGTAGCCTTTCTCAGAGATGTTTCTACCAGGGATAGTCTAGAAGCTGCTACCTGGAGTTCAGTTCATACTTTCACCAAGCATTATCATTTACCAATTTTCTCTAAATCCAGAGCTGGCTTTGCCACTGCTGTCTTGCAGGACTTTGTATCTGTTCTAATGCTGTATAAATTCCTCCTCCCAACCATAGCTTTGGGAATCTATCCAAATGTAATGACTGCAACAGTGAAACACGAAGAACATAGTACAGTTGTGTACACTTACCATAAACGTAGATGTTAGAGTGTATTCACTGTTGCAGTCCTGGTTACCCTCCCTCCAGCCCCCTGTTTTTCTCTGACTATACCTCTACTTCTTTTACTATGCTTAAAAGCCTTTTTGTTGTATTTTCTTTTGGTTGGCGGTATATTTTTGTGTGTTATTTGCTCCCCATTTGGGGGGCACCTGACATCTGGGGCAAGAAAAACTTATGTAATGGCACCGGCTGCATGTTTTATACCCCTGATGTCCTTCAAGGATGCATCTGCAGTCCTAACAAATGGGTTGTCCTGGCCTCAGGCAGCCCTTCGGTCGGCCGGATTCCAAAGTCTGGGTCTGGCCTCGGCTGGTGTCGCACTTCACCCGACGTCATAGCTGCAGTTCTTCGGGTATAAAGGCATCAGCCGACGCCATTTTCCTCAGTCTTTCTTGCCGCGTGGCGCCCGAAGCAGAAGCTGTTCGCAAGTGCCGGTCGGTCAGATCCAGAGATTACTACTACAAGACTTCTAAAGCTAAGTACCCGTTGGGGACTCTTTCTTGCCTCAGCCGATGTCAGAAAAAGTGAATAACTGTTTAACTTGTGGGAAACAAATACCTCATAAAGACTTCCACTCTTACTGCCTACCTTGTTTAGGCCCAGACCACGACGTAGCAGCTTGTTTAGCCTGTGCTTCCTTCAACCGACGGACGCTTAGACGTCGGTCGGAGTTTGCAGAGGAGTTTTTCGGCTCCGCTTTTGCTTATATCATGCCGTCGGAGTCTCCAACTTCACATTTAGCTAAAAAGCGTAAGGAAAAGGACCGACACTCGCGGTCCGCGGTTTCGGCCGAAACCGCGGTTAAGCCAACCGCGAGTGTCTCTGTTTCGGCTGAAACCGAGTCTGCGGTTCTTCCTTCGGCCGAAAGCATGCCTCCTACTACCGAGGCCTCTTCCAGCTTGGCTAAATCTGCTACTGAAATTCCACCTGCTCTTACAGTTTCTCAGGATTTATCAGATACTATTCCCCTAGATGTATCTACTCCTATACGTGGAGCTGCTAGGCCCCCTGCATCCATGTCAATTAAGGCCTTTGCCAGGGCTAAAGCAGCTAAATCTTCCAAGGCCGTGCCTACTAAAGCCCCCTCTCACAGGCCTAGCTCTAGTACTCAAATGCTTAGTCTAGCAGAGGATCTCATTTCTTTGATCAGGGGATCCCAGTCTCACCCTGATAGGGCCTCTCAACCCCCTCCAGAGAAGAGACCTAGAGCAGAACCCCCTGAGCCAGTTTCTACTGATTACTCCTCAGATGAATCAGAAAATACAAACCCTCCTGAGGGCCCTTATTCTCCATATGAGGACTCTGATGCAGAGGACTCCATTCCTTCTGCCTCTCCTCCTGAGGAATTTTCTTTGGGGAAACCTTGCATGCTATGAGGGAACAATTTCAATGGCAGGGCCAGGATTTCTCAGACTCAAGGAAAAGGCTTAGGACTTTTGCATTTGCCACAGCATAGGCCTTTAGCCATTCCTCCAGTACTTACAGTTGTGGATGATGCATTTAATGATGCTTGTACTGCTCCTGATTCACTCCCTCCGCCACCTGCTAAGCCCGACAGATACTACAGGGTTCGGACACACATAATCACTTGTATAAGGCTCCTTTTGCAGATCCTGAAACTATTTCACAGGGCCCCAAGGCTGTAGCAGCTACCTCTGCCAAAAACCCACTCCCCTCTGAAAGGTAATCTAGGGCCTTGGAGAGATGGGGTAAAAAAGTTTATACTTCTGCTACTCTTTCGGCTAGGGCCTTAAACTGTCAATTCCACATGATTCAGTATCAGGAATTTATGTTAGATCAGTTATCTAAAAAGCTGTCCTCACCTGAACCTTTAGACAGAAAGTCACTTCAGGAAATGGTACATAACATACAGCAGGTCAGTAATCATTCCTTAAAATGCGGCTATGATGCACTGGAGGCCTCCTTTAGATCAGCTATGACTGGTACAGTGATCAGAAGGCATGCATGGTTAAAAGAGCAGTCCTTACCAGACCATGTAAAATCAAAGCTCCTAGATGCTCCCATGGATAAACACAATTTGTTTGGCTCTCCTGCACAGCAAGTGCTGAAGAAGGTGGAAGAGAAAGCAAAATCTGTTCAGACAGTCAAGGATTTCTTACAGGTCCAGCCTCCAAGGTTTAGTAGGAACTGGCCTTCCAAGAATTGGTCCTTTCCAGACACCAACAGAGCACAGAGAGGCAGGAATAGGCGCACAAGAGGCAGAGGTCAATCCAGAGGTGCCTACAGGGGACGTCAGTGGCAGCCTAACAACCAGCGAAGTACTGCTGCAGACCCAGCCACTACCACTTCCACAGGACAATCACAGTAACTTGGCTCTGAAGCCGCCTACCAGGGAACAACTAGAAGCACCCTTAGGCGGAAAGCTAGCCTTATTTTCAGTAAACTGGCATTGCATTACATTACAGGAGACAAATGGATTTTACAGACAATAGACAAAGGTTACAGGTTTCACTTCCATCTTCTACCAAGGAAGAGAGGAATGCCAAACCTACCTCCAAATCAAAAGGCAAACGCTCTAAAACAAATAGACAACTTAAAAAGGATGAGAGCTATAGAAAAGGTACCATCTATGGAACAAGGGCAAGGATTTTACTCCAGACATTTCCTGGTGTCAAGGAAGGAAAATCAATGGAGACCTATTCTAGACCTGTCCGCTCTGAACACATACCTCATTGTCCCAAAATTCAGAATGCTGACTCTACAGCAGCTTCTTCCCATGCTGGGCAAGAAGTCTTGGCTGGTAACTCTAGATCTCAAGGAGGCATACCTGCACGTCCCCATACGACCAAATTGCAGAAGATACCTCAGATTTCTTGCAGGATCAGAGCATTATCAATTCTCAGCATTGCCTTTTGGCTTATCTACTGCGCCCAGAGTATTCACGAAATGCCTGGCATCAGTAATTGCTCATTGCAGGCTTCAGGGAATTCAAATTTACCCTTACCTGGACGATTGCCTGTTACAAGCGGACAACAAAAACAAATTAACAAAAGACTTAAAAAGGGTCATTCATCTACTGCAAGCCTTGGGATACACAGTCAACATAAAGTCAAGGCTGTTGCCATCCCAAAGGATAACCTTCTTGGGTGCAGAACTGGACACATCAAATCAAATGGCATCCCTCACAACAGAAAAACAAAAGCACCTTCCACTCTACTTCATGGCATTAACAACGCAGAACCAGCTTACAGCAAGGAAAGTCCTGCAAGCCCTGGGTTACATGGCATCCTGCATAATATTGATCCCACATGCCAGGCTGCATATGAGGAAGTTGCAATGGTACCTCAGGAATTTATGGTCTCAGCACAAGCACAGCCTAGAAACCCAAATTCCAATAATTCCATGCCTGAAGCAAGAATTCCGATGGTGGGCTCAGGCCTGTCAATTGAACAAAGGACTGCCCTTCCACAGCCCTCAACCAAGCCAGACTATCACCACAGACGCCTCAGACCTCGGTTGGGGCACACACATGCTGGACAAGTGCATACAAGGCTTATGGACTCAAGACCAGCTAAACCTACACATAAACCAAAAGAGATGCTGGCAGTAAAACTGGCAATTCAAGCATTCAGACCGTTTCTCCAACAGGGGCAATTGCTGATAAGGACGGACAACACCACAGTTATGTGGTATATCAACAAACAGGGAGGCACACATTCATATCCTCTATGCCGGATGGCAATGGATCTCTAGAATGTGGCCCTAAGCCTAAACATACAGCTCAAGGCAATATTTGTGCCAGGAAAAGAAAACATACTAGCAGACATCTTAAGCAGGACTACCACGGATACCCACGAATGGATGCTGCATCCAGACATCTTCAAATCCATCACAAGGAAATGGGGACTACCAGAGATAGACTTATTTGCATCCCCACACAATCACCAATTGAAAAAATTCTGCACAAGGACATACCACCCACTTGCTTGGAAGGTGGACTCCCTATCTTTCAGTTGGAAAAACCTGACAGCATATGCATTCCCACCTCTTCCTTTGATGCACAAGGTGCTATTGAAGATCAAAGACCACCACCCAAGGATCATCCTGATAGCTCCAGACTGGCCGAGACAGCACTGGTACCCACTACTGAGGAGTATGTCTCGGGAACTCGCATGGCCTCTACCCCTGGTTCCTTTACTGCTAACACAGAACAATTTCAAAACCCTGCATCCGAACCTGAAAACACTGCAGCTAGCTGCTTGGAGCATTGCATAAGACAAAATAACCCAGATTTATCTCAAAGGGTTAAAGACATTATCTTGGAAGCTCGCAGACCCTCAACAAGAAAAACTTACTCAGCGAAATGGAAAAGATTTCTCTTTTGGAGTGCAGCAAAAGGGCAAAATGTAGCACTGGTAAACCTAGCTAACATCCTGGAATACCTAGCAGAGCTTTTCCACAATGGCCTGTCTTACTCTTCCATTAAGATTCATGCGTCAGCTATTTCAGCAGAATACAACATGGATCCTCCAGTCTTCTCTCATCCTCTACTCAGGCAGTTTCTGAGAGGAATAAAAAATGTAAAGCCACCAAGGAAGCCACCATTGCCTACATGGGACTTGAACTTTGTGCTAGAAAAGTTGACACTTCCCCCTTTTGAACCAGCAGCAACAGCAGAATTACAGTACTTATCATGGAAAACTGCTTTCCTGCTTGCAATCACTTCAGCAAGAAGGGTTTCTGAACTACAGGCATTTATGGCAGTGCAACCCTTCCTTATCTTCCATCAGGATAGAGTGTCCATGAGAACTAATCCTACCTTTATGCCAAAGGTGGTCTCCAGGGTATCTTTAAACCAAGCAATCCACCTACCTACATTCTTCCCCAACCCACAGAACAGGGAGAAAGACTGCTGCATACCTTGGATGTGCATAGGCAATTGCGCTACTACCTGGACAGAACCAAGAACAATAGAAAAACTGACCAGCTTCTGGTAGCATATGCCACAGGAATGGAAGGAAAAGCAATTTCAAAACAGACAATCTCTAAATGGATAGGAAATTGCATTAGATTTTGTTGTTCTTATCATGGAAAGGCAACTCCAGAAAATATCAGACCTCACTCCACAAGGGCTACAGCCACTACTACAGCTTTTCTACGAGGAGTGGCTACAAAAGACATTTTAGAGGCTGCTACTTGGAGCTCCGTGCATACATTTGCCAAGCATTATAATCTACCCTTATACTCCAGATCCCGAGCAGGTTTTGCCACTGCTGTGTTGCAAGGGATCTTAACTACACCATAATCTTGTTAGGGCCTCCTCCCCCAGTTTGGCTATGGTATTCTACCCATTTGTTAGGACTGCAGATGCATCCTTGAAGGACATAGTACAGTTTTGTACCTACCATAAATGTAGATGTCCGAGAGGTATGCATCTGCAGTCAGGATTACCCACCCTCCTTCCCTCTGTGGTACTCCTAGGTATTTGCCCATCTTGTAGCTAGCTGGGGGAATCTATTATGGTGTATTTGTTTGTATATATGTACATACATGTTTATTTCTATTTGCTCTCTGTTGTTTGGAAACATTTGCATTTATCCAAATTTAGCCTTCCTAGAGGGCATCTGGCATCTGGGGCAAGAAACACTGAGGAAAATGGCGTCGGCTGATGCCTTTATACCCGAAGAACTGCAGCTATGACGTCGGGTGAAGTGCGACACCAGCCGAGGCCAGACCCAGACTTTGGAATCCGGCCGACCGAAGGGCTGCCTGAGGCCAGGACAACCCATTTGTTAGGACTGCAGATGCATACCTCTCGGACATCTACATTTATGGTAGGTACAAAACTGTACTATGAGCTGACGTCCTGGAAGAAGGGACAGCAACCGACACAGGACCCAAGACTTTGTTAATCAGGCCGACTGAGGGCAACTTGCCAGCATGTTACCCAAATGTAATGACTGCAGCAATGAATAACACTCGTAACATCTACATTTATGGTAAGTGTACACAACTGTACTTCGTGCTGAAGCGAAACTGATTGTTTTTTTATCCATCTTGTTTATTTATCCATCTTGTTTATTTTTTCATATGCTTTCATTTCCTGTTAGTGAACATGTCTATCAAGCTCCAGGCTTCATATTTAAAGTAAGCTCCTCCACTGCTCAATTTCTTAATCCTAAATAATTCTCCAAAAGGTAAACCTGAAAGGACAAGGGGTTGATGAGGTTTTCCCAATCCACAATATTTAAAGTTGAGGTAGGTATTTGTGTACAGTGGTTGTGTTTTCATCATGTATCTTCTAGAGTTTACATCTAGGAAGTTGACTTTCCTCTTCGTAATTTCTTATGTGACATTAATGCCAAATCTGTTTTTAATCCATGTTGTAAACCTGTCAACACAAGTGCCCCCTTTGCACAAAAAGTAAATTGTCCGTATGTTGAAAATGAGTTTGGAATGAATAATCTCTGGTGAGTTTGACTGAAACGCAAAGGATCGAACATTCACCAGCGATTATCATTACTGACCACTAAAATCAAACAAAAAAGTAATTGCAAATGTAAACCTCTCGGCTTATGATTATAAAAAGCAAAACAAAAAACACCCCCGGAAATTAAATATGTAAACTCCAAGTTTACACAAACTCAAAAAAAAGGGCAAAGCCCCTTGTTTAACGATTGATATAATGAACTTTAACTGTTGTAATTCAGCAGACTCTACCAGCGATGAAAAACACCAGTGTTTCAGCACGCGATAAAATGCATACAGCAATAACTCATTGAAAATAAGAGTCTATATTAAATAAATGAACGCTTAAAATGTCGAGTATGACATGCTCGACACAATTTAAGCGAACGGTTATTTAACTGAAACACAAAATTACCGAAAATCAAAATATCGAAAGATTTTGTTTGGCCAACACCTTCACCCTAATGACGTAAGAGACTACAACGCATTAAACAAAGATAAGTGTGTAAAGTGACTACCTACATTGAAAATCTGTCTGCTACCTAAGAAGCTATCCTACCACTATACACACCCTAAACGTGAAATATCCACTGTGCAACACATTAAACATAAATTATATAGAAATAAACCATGAAATCATCCCAAAGTGTGCTCGAGTCACTGCACGGCCCTTACAGTACTCTTTTAATTTATCCTTACAACACCAGTACTTGCGATCTTTCATTACCTTTTCTAAGCTGTACAAATACCCATCTATATTAAGCATATCTCTCCCTTTCTGAGACTTAACACAATCGTAGTACTCTCCTACGACACCTGGTGAAAAACAGATGTCCAAGGATGCATCTGCAGTCCTAACATATGGGTTGTCCTGCCTCAGGCAGCCCTTCGGTCGGCCGGATTCTAAAGTCTGGGTCTGGCCTCGGCTGATGTCGCACTTCACCCGACGTCATATCTGCTGTTTATCGGGTATAAAGGCATCAGCCGACGCCATTTTCCTCATTCTTTCTTGCCGCGCGGTGCCCGAAGCAGAAGCTGTTCGCAAGTGCCGGTCGGTCAGACAGAGATTTCTACTACCGAAGACTTCTAAAAAGCTAAGTACCCCGTTGGGGACTCTTTCTTGCCTCAGCCGATGTCAGACAAAGTAAATAATTGTTTAACTTGTGGGAAACAAATACCTCATAAGGATTTCTACTCTTACTGCCTTCCTTGCTTTGTCCCAGACCACGACGTATCAGCTTGTCTAGCCTGTGCTTCCTTCAACCGATGGACACTTAGACGTCGGTCGGAGTTTGCAGAGGAGTTTTTTGGTCCCGCTTTTGCATACAAAATGCCGTCGGTGACTCCGACTACTCAATTAGCTAAAAAGCGCAAGGAAAAGGACCGACATTCGCGGCCCGCGGTTTCGGCTGAAACCACGGTTAGGCCAACCGCGAATGTCTCTGTTTCGGCTGAAACCGAGCCCCCGGTTCTTCCTTCGGCCGAAAGCATGCTTCCGATAGCCGAGGCCTCACAGAGCATGGCTGAATCTGCTACTGAATTTACTGCTACAGAAGCAGGCACCCAGGATTTATCAGACACTATTCCTTTAGACATAACTACCCCTGCACGTGGGGCTGCTAGAACCCTGCTTCCATGTCTATCAAGGCTTTTGCCAGGGCTAAGGCAGCTAAATCTTCTAAGGCCTTGCCTGCCAAAACTCCTTCACATAGGCCTACCTCTAGTTCCCAAATACTCAGCCTGGCTGAGGATCTCATTTCTTTGATCAGAGGATCCCAACCTCACCCAGACAGGGCCTCTCAGCCCCCTCCAGACAAGAGGCCTAGGACTGAACCCCCGGAACCTGTCTCTACAGATTATTCCTCAGATGACTCAGACCTTTCAGACCCTCACGAAGGCCCATATTCTCCTTATGAGGATTCTGATGCAGAAGACTCCATTCCTTCTGCTTCTCCTCCTGAAGAATTTTCCTTTGGGGAAACCTTGCATGTTATGAGGGAACACGTCCAATGGCAGGGCCAGGATTTTTCAGATTCTAGGAAAAGGCTAAGGACTTTTTTACACTTACCACAGCATAGGCCTTTAGCCATTCCGCCAGTACTAACAGTTGTTGATGATGCATATAATGATGCCTGTACTGCTCCTGATTCTCTTCCTCCGGTCCCTGCCAAGCCAGACAGATATTACAGGGTCCCGGACACACACTACCATTTGTATAAGGCTCCTGTTGCAGACCCTGAAACCATTTCACAGGGCCCAAAGGTGGCAGCTGCCTCTGCCAAAACCCTCTTCCCTCTGAAAGGGAATCTAGAGCATTAGTGAGATGGGGTAAAAGGTTTATACTTCTGCTACTCTTTCGGCCAGGGCCTTGAACTGTCAATTTCACATGATTCAGTACCAGGAATTTTTGTTAGACCAGCTAAATAAAAACTATCTTCTCCTGAACCTTTAGACCGCAAGTCCCTTCAGGATTTGGTACATAACTCTCAGCAGGTCAGTAACCATTTCTTAAAATGTGGCTATGATGCACTGGAGGCTTCCTTTAGATCAGCTGTGACTGGAACAGTGATTCGAAGGCATGCCTGGTTAAAAGAACAATCCTTACCAGACCACGTTAAGTCAAAACTCCTAGATGCTCCCATGGAGAAACAAAGTTTGTTTGGCTCCCCTGCACAGGAGGTTCTAAAAAAGGTGGAAGAAAAAGCAAAATCTGTCCAAACAGTCAAGGTTTTCTTACAGGTCCAACCTCCGAGGTTTAGCAGAAATTGGCCTTCGAAGAATTGGTCCTTTCCAGACAACTCCAGAGCGCAGAGAGGCAGAAATAGACACCCAAGAGGCAGAGGTCAACCTAGGGGTGCCTTCAGGGGACGTCAGTGGCAACCTACCAACCAGAGAAGTACTGCCACAGAATCAGCTACAACCACTTCCACAGGGCAGACACAATGACTTGGCTCTAGTTCCGCCTACCAGGGAACAACTGGAAGCACCCTTGGGCGTTAAACTAGCCTTATTCTCCGACAACTGGCATTACATTACAGGAGACAAATGGACTGTACAAACAATAGACAAGGGCTACAGGTTTCACTTCCATACTCTACCAAAAAAGAGAGGAATGCCAAACCTACCACCAAGCCAAAAAACAGACGCTCTAAGACAAATCAACAACTTACTGAGGATGAGAGCTATAGAAGAGGTGCCACCTATGGAACAAGGCCAAGGATTTTACTCCAGGCTTTTCCTTGTACCAAGAAAAGAAAATCAATGGAGACCTATTCTAGATTTGTCCGCACTGAACACTTACCTCATTGTTCCAAAATTCAAAATGCTGACCCTCCAGCAACTTCTTCCCATGCTGGGCAAGGAGTCTTGGCTGGTGACTCGAGATCTCAAGGAGGCATACCTGCACGTCCCTATATGACCAGATTGCAGAAGGCACCTCAGATTTCTTGCAGGATCAGAGCATTATCAATTCTCAGCATTGCCTTTTGGCTTATCTACTGCGCCCAGAGTATTCACGAAATGCCTGGCATCGGTAATTGCTCATTGCAGACTTCAGGGAATTCAGATTTACCCATACCTGGACGACCGCCTAATAGAAGCGGACAACAAGGCAAAGTTAACAAAAGATTTGGAAAATGTCATACAACTGTTGCAAGCCTTGGGATACACAGTCAACATGCAAAAGTCAAGACTAGTACCATCCCAAAGGATAACATTCTTGGGTGCAGAATTAGACACATCAACTCAGATGGCTTTTCTCACAGAAGAAAAACAAAAGCAACTACCAGTCTGCTTCAGACATTAACAACACAAACTCAGCTTACTGCAAGGAAAGTCCTGCAAGCCATGGGCTACATGGCATCCTGCATAATATTGGTTCCGCATGCCAGGCTGCATATGAGAAAGCTACAATGGTATCTAAGGAATGTATGGTCTCAACATAAGCACAGTCTAGAAGCCCAGATTCCAATAATTCCACGCCTGAAGCAATAATTCCTGTGGTGGGCTCAGGCCTGTCAGTTGAACAGAGGCTTGCCTTTCCACAAACCACATCCAAGCCAGACCATCACCACGGACGCCTCAGACCTAGGATGGGGGGCACACATGGTGGACAAGTGTATACAAGGCCTATGGACCCAAGACCAGCTGAATCTACACATAAATCTAAAGGAGATGCTGGCAGTGAAACATGCGATCCAGGCATTCACACCACTCCTTCAACAGGGTCATCTGCTGATAAGGACGGACAATACCACAGTCATGTGGTACATCAACAAACAGGGAGGTACACATTCATATCCTCTATGCCGGATGGCAACGGACCTGTGGAATGTGGCCCTGAACCTCAACATTCAACTTCAGGCCAGATTTGTACCAGGAAAAGAAAATTCTCTAGCAGACACCTTAAGCAGAACTACCACGGATGCTCACGAATGGATGCTGCATCCAGATATCTTCAAAGCCATAACAAAGAAATGGGGACTACCACAGATAGACCTGTTTGCCTCCCCACACAATCCCCAATTGAAGAAATTCTGCACAAGAGCATACCACCCACTTGCTTGGAGGGTGGACTCCCTTTCCTTCAGCTGGAAAAACCTGACAGCATATGCATTTCCACCTCTTCCCTTGATGTACAAAGTTCTACTGAAGATCAGAGAGGATCAGCCAAGGGTAATTCTGATAGCTCCAGACTGGCCGAGGCAACATTGGTACCCGCTGAGAAGCATGTCTCGGACACACGCATGGCATCTACCTCTATGTCCCTTACTACTGACACAGGACAACTACAAGATCCTACATCCAAACTTGAAAACACTGCAGCTAGCTGCTTGGAATATTGCATAAACAAAATAACCCAGGTTTATCTCAGAGGGTTAAGGACATTATCCTGGAGGCACGCAGACCCTCCACAAGGAAGACTTATTCAGCCAAGTGGAAAAGATACCTCATTTGGAGTGCAGCAAAGGGAGAAAATGTCTCATTGGCAAACATAGCACACATCCTGGAATATTTAGCAGAGCTGTTCCACAATGGCCTGTCTTACTCCTCCATTAAGATTCATGCATCAGCAATTTCAGCAGAATACAACATGGATCCTCCTGTCTTCTCTCATCCTCTACTCAGGCAGTTCTTGAGAGGAATCAAAAATGTAAAGCCTCCAAGGAAACCACCTGTACCTACATGGGATCTCAACTTTGTGCTGGAAAAGTTAACACTTCCCCCTTTTGAACCAGCAGCAACAGCAGAATTACAATTCTTGTCTTGGAAAACTGCTTTCCTGCTAGCAATTACTTCAGCAAGAAGGGTATCTGAGTTGCAGGCATTAATGGCAGTACAACCCTTCCTTATCTTCCATCAGGACAGAGTCTCTCTGAGAACTAACCCTACCTTTATGCCAAAAGTGGTCTCCAGAGTATCATTGAACCAAGCGATTCATTTACCTACATTCTTCCCCAACCCACAGAACAGGGGGGAAAGACTGCTACATACCTTGGATGTGCACAGACAATTACACTACTATCTGGACAGAACTAAGACCAGCAGAAAAACTGACCAGCTTCTGGTAGCATATGCAACAGGAATGCAAGGAAAAGCAATTTCAAAACAGACTATCTCAAAATGGATAGGAAATTGCATTCGATTTTGCTACTCTTTTCATGGAAAGACAACTGATAATATCAGACCTCATTCCACAAGAGCTACAGCCACCACTACAGCTTTCCTACAAGGAGTGGCTACCAAAGACATTTTAGAAGCTGCAACTTGGAGCTCCATGCATACATTTGCCAAGCATTACAATCTTCCCTTATACTCTAGATCCCGAGCAGGTTTTGCAACTGCTGTTTTGCAAGGGATCTTAACTACACCATCTTTATCTTAGTGCCTCCTTCCCCAGTTTGGCTATGGTATTCTACCCATATGTTAGGACTGCAGATGCATCCTTGAAGGACATAGTACAGTTTTCTACCTACCATAAATGTAGATGTCCGATAGGTATGCATCTGCAGTCAGGATTACCCACCCTCCTTCCCCTCTGTGGTATTCCTAGGGTATTTACCCTCTTTTAGCTAGCTGGGGGAATCTATTATGGTGTATTTGTTTGTATATATGTATATATATATATATATATATATATATATATATATATATATATTTATTTATATTGTTTGCTCTCTACTGTTTGGAATTATTTGCATTTATCCAAATTTAGCCTTACTAGAGGGCACCTGGCATCTGGGGCAAGAAACACTGAGGAAAATGGCGTCGGCTGATGCCTTTATACCCGATAAACAGCAGCTATGACGTCGGGTGAAGTGCGACATCAGCCGAGGCCAGACCCAGACTTTGGAATCCGGCCGACCGAAGGGCTGCCTGAGGCAGGACAACCCATATGTTAGGACTGCAGATGCATACCTATCGGACATCTACATTTATGGTAGGTACAAAACTGTACTTTTCTGTTAGCCATAATGTTACGCTAATCTAAACCACCATGTTAACTAATGTGGTGTACTTCTTTTATACTATCTTTGAATTAGTGCGTCATAAATTACTATCAAATATATTTGAATTGTAAATGTAGCGTAATATGTACTTTCAGTTGTGAGCACAACCTGTAACTTTACTTTAACCTTGCATATCTACACGGGTATAGTTCTAACATTTATTTTGTATCTCTTACGGACTTGCGTCAGACGTACCATGCTTCATGTTGGCCAAACATAATCTTTCAAAACTCTTAATTTAGCTGAATTGAGCGGTCTTTTAAATAAGTGTTCACTTAAATTGTGTCGATCTTGTTATACTTGACATTTTAAGCGTTAGTTTATTTAATATAGACCCGAAAATAATATAGTACATGTTTAACAAAGAATTCAGGTCAGTGTGTGTACACGTGTAATAATGTAATGCAGTATTCTGTAATGTATTTTCGATATAGTATAATTGCAGTTTTGCATGGGCCATGAACAGATTAGCAGTAATCTGAAAGTAGCAGTAGCTTAGCACAAATAAAATTGCATCTGATATTGTTAATCCTCATCCATTCCTTACGCATGGGTATCGGTTCTGAGCTCAGAACAGAGCCGGCCATATTTCCAAGCTCATGTCAGCTTCAAACTCTCGAGCTAAACTCCTACCTACAATTCCCCTCTCCCTGTTACCTCAGATTTCGTTTGCTGCATTGCCATTCGGTCGTGTCAAGCTACTTCTCTTGAGCTAAGTACATTCAATTGTTGTTTAATTGCTTTACAAATTACTTTTCTGTCAGAAAAGTTGATATTTTTTTGTCTCTTGCCCTATTGCATCTAGTGTTCATATTTTCCTCAGGTTTTTTTCTGTCCTTTACTTAACTTTTTTTACTGCAAGGTAATTTTCTCTTTACCATCGTTGGTAATCTTTTTCTCTTTCATACCTCCAGGTACTCTCTTGTACCATTCTTGGTACTTTTCTATTAGTTAATATGGCAGATAAAAAAGATAGTCAGGGGTTTAAGCAGTGTTGTGATTGTGGACACAAACTGCCTACTTCTGATGCATACTCTTTGTGTTTATTGTTTGGGAGCTTCCCATTTATCTGTTGAACCACCTTGTACTGTTTGTGAGAACTTTTCTAATAGAACTTTGTTAGAAAGGAAAAATAAGCTGATAGTGAAGGGACTTCTAAAATCTCCCTTTCTAGAGGCTATTTCTGGGTCAGAGGTCTCAACCCCTCCTAAAGCCCATAAGAAAATGGATGTTTCTGCTAAGGCTAAATCCTTGCCTTCGTCCCCGGCTGGGGACTCTCACCAACCAAAACCTAAAAAGGCTAAAATTTCAGCTCCGGAGTTCTCTGTCAGCCCCAGTGGTTTCGGTGCCCAGACCTTTGGCACCAAGGCCTTCGGCTCCATTAGTGATTTCAGCTCCATTAGTGATTTTGGCTCCGTCCTGTCCTGCAGCCTTCTACATATCGGCATCGAGAGGCTCATCGGTTCAGAACATTACCACTGTATCAGCACCGACTGTTCAATCGGCGCAGACCTTGACCGCGTCGGCTTCGAGATCTTCCTCGGTACCGAGACCTTTGTTGACTCCAGTTTTGTCGGTTCCAGCTTTGGCACCGACAACCTCCTCGCCGATCCTTGTGTCAGTGCAGACAATGACATCGGCACCGATGACTTCTTCAGTGCAGACTACAGTAGTTCAATCTTTCTCTGCACCGGTGACCTTGGTGCTGTCAGATGAGATGGGCACAGAGTCTGCCTCTCTTGTGGACAGGCCTGTTTCTCCCTCAGTCTCTGTGAGGTCCACTAGAAGCCTTTCCGAACATGATGTGTTGCATCTTGTGGACCAGGTATTCTTGGCCAGAGGCATTCCACCCCTCAGGAATTATCCTTCCTTGGGAGGTGATCCCCCATCTCCAAAGACACCTTCTTATTCTTCTCCTTTATTGCCTTTGAAGTCCATGGATATAGTACAGTCTTCCCCTTCTGTGGTTCCCTTTATGGATCTCACTAAGGAACCGCAGTTGCCTTCGTGGCAGGAAAGTTTTGCTACGACCCAGGATGTCAGCTGTGACACTCATAGCTTGCTGCTCTACAGCCATCCAGGAACTCTGGGTCGGCAGGCTGAGCCACTTAGGGGAGGAGTGCCCACTGTCCTAGACATTCACTTCTCTCTGGGTGGACCAGTCTTCCAACTGATGGAGAAGGCTTTCGCTGCTGCTGGTGATACCGGACTTGTCTATACCTCTGCCCTCCTCTAGTACACTGGTTTTACAAGTTGCACCTAGCGGGCACTGGGTGCAAGGGCCTCAGGACATATTCCCTCAGGAATCCTCCTTTCTGTTGTCTTCCCCAGCTTCTTCCGCTGAGGAGATCCACTGGAAAAGTTAGTGTAAGAGGAAGCACATGGACTCCACAGGAGGAGTCCCTCACCAAAGACACAGATTTCGATGAGGGAGAAGGATCCCCTCGGTCACCCTCTGAGGTATCCTTTGGCGATATCCTTGAAGTCCTGAAACAGAGAGGTGACTGGCAGTCCTCTAATCCGACCCCTGAGGAATCTGTGTTCCTTCGGGCCTTTCGTGCCCAGCACCCTACCTTCTGGATTACTCCACCTGCCGATGAACTTGTCAAGTTCATCATGCAGTGTGCTTGGAAGGCCCCTGATACCGCTGAAGCTATTCCCCGGAGGCCAGATAAGATCTTCTCTCCTCATGCTCGGGATCCCCATTGGTCCAGAGGTCTTCCTGTAGATGCTTTGGTGGTGGCGGCCGCAACAAAAAAGGATCTAGCAGAAGAAGAAAGCCAGACTGTCCATCCGCCTAACAGAGTGTCCCGGGCCCTGGACAGAATAGGGAAGCACACCTTTGCTTAAGCGACCTTTGCTATCAGGTTTCTGAATTATATGGCACATTTTGCCAGGCTTCAAAGGGATCTGGTTTCTGAGCTCTCTGAAACCTCGGCTGGTGCAGTGTCTGATGAGGTCAGTGACAAAGTGGCCACTCAGCTGGCCACCATTGAGTCTATATCCAACTCCTCTATGCGATTGATATCTCACGCATCAGAAGCAGCAGCTAGAATGGCAGGTTCAGCTGCTGTCTTGAGACGACACACCTGGATGCGCTTGTGCAACTTTGCGGAACCTTTTAAGTCTTCCTTTCTTGATGCCCCCATTGAGCCCTCCTCGTTGTTTGGGCCCAAAGTTAAAAGCACACTGGCCAGATGTGAACAGGGATGGTAAGACCCTTTCTGCCATAGGTGTCCATTATTCTTCCCCTCAACATGCTTTCTCCCGAAACCAAAAGAGTGGGAAGATATGATTCAAGAAATCTCTGGGTTCTTTCCGTGACACACAGGCCGAGTTCTCCCCCAGAGGCAGAGGGGGAAGCTCACAGGGAAGACGCTCCTTTCGGGACAGGGGGACTGGGTAACCAGGGTTCCAGGGATTCTTTCCCTGGTCAATCCTACCAGCGCTCTTGAACAGTGGCCCAACTCCTTTCCTCTGGAGGTGGTTGGGGGACGTTTCTCCTTGTACCCTTCTGCCTGGCTAACAATCACCACAGATTCTTTGGTACAAAGGATCATAACCAGAGGTTATCATATCCCCTTCGATCTTTGTCCCGTCCCTTCAAAAAATCTTCCCAACGTTCCACCCAGTAAAGGGAAGAAGCAGCACTAGAGATAGAAAAGCTGCTAAGAAAGAGTCATCCAAATAGTCCCAACAGACCAGATAGGATCCGGATTCTACTCAAGACTGTTGGTGCCAAAGAAAACCGGGGACTGGAGACAAATTTTGGATCTCAGTGTATTGAACAAGTGTGTAAGAGTACAAAAATCCCGGATGGTCTCTATACAGTCTATCCTTCCACTTTTGGAAAAAGACGATTGGATGTGCTTTGTAGATCTTCAAGATGCGTACTACCACATAAAGGTGGACAGGCCATCAAGAAGATTTCTGCGCTTCCGTGTGGGAGACGGTCATTACCAGTTCAGACTACTGTCCTTCGGACTCTCTACAGCCCCCAGAGTGTTCACAAAGTGCATGGCAGTTGTCAGAGCTCACTTGCGAATTCATGGATTCCAGGTGTTTCCATACCTAGACTACTGGCTCATTTCCACCCCCACCAGACATCTACTGGAAAAAGCCCTGGCATACTCTCTCTTCGCTGCTCAAAGGCTAGGCATAACCATAAACTGGCAGAAATCCAATCTCACCCCGTCTCAGCCGAAATAATTCATAGGGGTTATCCTGGACGCAGAAAACTGCAGAGCTGCTATTCCAGAGCACAGAATTTTAAGGATAAAGCAACAACTAATTCCAATCCTTTCAAAGGAAAAATCCACAGCTCACTCGGTTCTACAGCTGTTGGGTTCCATGGCAGCCTCCATCACCATTGTTCTCTTGGCCAGGTTTCACATGAGGCTTCTACAATGGCTACTGCTCACCCAATGGTATCCTTTTCAGCATCCTCTTTCAGCCATGATTCGAGTAACCCATAGGTGCAAACAGTATTTAAATTGGTGGATGACACACTATCTCTCTCAATGTTCTTGCCCCTTCTCCCCCCAGCAACCCAAGGGCACAGTGACCACAGACGCCTCCCTGATGGGGGGGGGGGGGGCTTTGTCAGACAGACAGTCCAAGGCATTTGGTCCCAGCTGGAGGCCCATCTGCATATAAATGTTCTAGAGCTGAGGGCGGTGCTTCTGGCATTGCAAGCATTCCATCCTCTGCTGCCGTCTGGGATAATTGCGATTTAATCAGACAACATGGCGGTGGTCTGGTACATCAACAAGCAAGGTGGAACCAAATCTTACCCCCTTTGTCGAGAGGCCATGAGGATATGGCAATGGGTGATGGCTACCAACCATTTTCTTCTAGCAACGCGCATTCCCGGGAGTTCCAACGTGATAGCAGACAGACTCAGCAGGTGCATTCTTCAACCTCACGAGTGGTCCCTGAATCCCTTGATAGCGGCTGAGATCTTCCACTGCTGGGGCTGTCCTTGCTGTGACCTCTTTGCATCCCTGACCAGCTACAAATGCAGCATCTAGGGACGCTCTATTCCACGATTGGCCATCGGGTCATTTCTACGCATTTCAGCCCTTTCCTCTCATTCCCCAGTTTCTGAAGAAAGCCCGGCGGTTGAAGAGCAAGGTAATCCTCATAGCAACATATTGGCTCCAACAAATTTGGTTCCCATTCCTTTGGCCTCACCTGCTAGATCGACCATGGATTTTCCATCCAATCCCGGAGTTGATCTCACACCCACAGAACTTGATTCATCCCAACCTGAACAGCCTGAAGCTAACGGCTTGGCTACCCCAATTCCCTTGATTGCCAGGCAGAATGATCTTTCTTTACCAGTACGTGATATTCTCATTGCTTCTCATAAGTCCTCCACTAGAATTACTTATCTGAGCAAGTGGAAAAGATTTACATGTTGGCTGAAAGATAAGCAAGTAGACCCCTTTTCAGCACCAGTGTCGATAATATTAGACTATCTGGCCAACCTGTTTCAATCGGGTGTATTGGCCTCTACCGTTAGAGTTCATTTGGAAGCAATTTCTAATTTTCATGAGGGTGTCCAAGATTCCTCTCATGTCCCATAAATTGTGCAAGACCTTCATAAAAGTTGTGAATCATCTGAAGCCACCTTTTAGAGAAGATATTCAACCATGGGATTTATCATTAGTTCCATGGGATTTATCATTAGTTCTACAAGCTCTGACAATGGCACCTTTCGAACCAGCTTCTTCTTGCAACCTCAAGTATTTGTCATGGAAAACCTTGTTTGTGGTCGCAATTACTTCTGACAGACGTATTTCTGAACTTCAAGCTTTGTATCAAGAGTCCATACTTGGTTTTTCATATAGATAATGTCTCTGAGAACTAATCCATCATTTCTGCCTAAAGTGATCTCTGAAATGTCCATTAATCAAGCCATTGAATTGCCAGTTTTCTTTCCCAGCCATTCAAACAGAGTAGAGTATTGCCTACATACCCCAGATATACATGGAGATATACATGGACAAATCCGTTTTTACTTAAACAGGACTAAACCCTTTTGTAAATCTGACCAGTTATTTTTGGCATTTTCTGGATCTAGATTAGGTTCTGCTGTTGCTAAGGTCACATTATCTAGATGGTTGAAGGACTGTGTGACCTTTATTTACACACAATGTAATATTTTGTTGCCTACTACCATGAAAGCTCATTCAACAAGGTCTGTGGCAACTTCTGCTGCCTTGCATGCCAGAGCTTCTTTACATGACATCTGTGCAGCTGCAACTTGGGCTACGCCTCATACCTTCATCAATCATTACAAATTGGATTTGGCCTCCAGGGGAAGAGCATCTTTTGGTTCTATGGTGCTCAGGAATATCCTTCTGTGAGAGCCTGCCAGGAATAGAGGTAGCTGGGGACTCTGTCCCAGACGTAAGGAATGAACAAGGATTAACAATATCATATAAAGAAGTTATGTCTTACCATAATGATGTTCATGTTTCACTGTTGCAGTCATTATTCTAGGGTATCCTGCTGGCAGGCTACCCTCAGTCGGCCCGAATTCCAAAGTCTAGGTCCGGCGTCGGTTGCTGTCGCCTCCTCCCTGACATCAGTGCGCCAGGGGTACAAAAGATGCAGCCGACACCATTTTCTTCAGTCTTTCTTGACGCGCGGTGCCCGAAGCAGAAGCAGTTCGCAAGTGCTGGTCGGCCGACTCCTGAGATTTTCGTGTTCGAATTTCAGATCCGTAGTCTTCATTTAAAGCTAAGTACCCCATTGGGGAAAACTTTTTTCTTGCTCCAGATCGATGTTAGAAAACGTTAATAATTGCATTTCTTGTGGGAAGCAAATACCTCATAAGGATTTTCATTCTTACTGTATTCCTTGCCTAGGCCCTGACCACAACGTTGCTTGTTGTCGGTTTTGTGTTAGATTTAACCAGCACACTATAAAGCGCCAATATGAATTTGCTTTTCACTATTTTGGTAGAAGATTTAATTACACGATGGCGTCGGATAACCAGTTGACAAACCGCAATTCACAAGAAACGCAAAGAAAAAGAAAAGGACAGGCATCCGAGGTCTAAAACCGACTAGGCTTCTTCTAAGCCAGTCGCTGGTTCGCCGACTCTCAGTGAGGTGCTTTCGCAGCCCCTGACACCCGCTAGTTTGAAGCCACAGGCTGCTACAGACTCCCACGTGGAGTCATCTAGGCTGCTGGAAGCTCAAGGTATTGGTCCTTCGGAAACTATTCCCTCAGATGGGTCCGGAGCCACTGAGCAGGCATCTGCTTCTGAGGGTGTTTTCAGACCTACTCAATTGTACATTAAAGCGACACCAGCTACAAAGGCAAAGACTAAAGCATCTTTAAAGACAAAGAAACAAGTGCAACAGCCTCATGGTCAGGCCTCCATGCCCAAAAAACAGATGCTCAAAATGGCCAAAGACTTGATTACTTTGATCAGGGGTTCCCATCTCCCTCCTGATAAGAGGCCTAGGCAAGAGGCAGAATATGAATCTTCAGATCAGGTTTCCATTTCTTCAGATTCCTCTACTGATCAGGAATACTTTCTTCCTCCTTATGAGGATTCTGATGCTGAAGAATCTATCCCTTCAGCCTCTCCTCTTGAGGATTACTATTTTGGGGAAACCTTGCATGCCACGAGGGAACATTTCCACTGGTAGAGCCAAGATTATTCTGAATCTAAGAAAAGGCTCAGGGATTTCCTTTTACTCCCTCAACACAGGCCCCTAGCTATTCCGCCTGTGTTAGATGTTGTAGATGATGTATTTTCAGAGTCCAGTCTGACTCCTGACTCCTTACCTTCAGCTCCTGTTAAGCCGGACAGGTACTACAGGGTGCCTGACTCTCGTAAATTCCTTTTCAAGAACCCTGCTGCTGACCCAGAAACTATTTCTCAGGGTCCCAAAGGGGTCAAGGTATCCACTGCAAAAAAAACCCTACCCCCTCCGACAGGGATTCTAGGGCATTAGACAGATGGGGAAAGAAGATTTACACCTCTGCTACCTTGGCTATAAGGGCTTTAAATTGTCAATTTCATATGCTCAAATATCAACAGTATATTATGTCACTGCTTAAACACAATGTTGATAAATTCTGAAGGTGCAGAAAAAGAAAGGCAGGATTTATTGCATGCAGCTGAATAAGTTAGTAAGCATACTTTGCAATGTGGTTTTGATTCTTTGGAGGCCTCCTGCAGGGCCGCTGTCACGTGTTCTGTCATTAGGAGGCATGCTTGGTTAAAGGAACAAAATTTACCAGATCATGTTCAAGCAAAATTATTAGATGCTCCATTACAGCATGATACTTTGTTTGGTCTTAAAGCAGAAGAGGGGTTAAAGAAAATGGAGGACAAAGCTTAAATCTTTGCAAACAGTGAAGGATTTCTTACAGGTACAGCCTCCAAGATTTAGCAGACACTGGCCTACAAAGAATTGGTCCTTTCCAGTGTCAGACAGGCCACAAAGGGGCAGATACAGATGCCCAAGAGGCAGATCCCAGCCCCAAGGTGCATACAGATCTAAACAATGGGGTGCTTCTACCTCCAAAAGTGGAGAAGACAAATCACTGCCTTACAGGAAACAGTCCCAATGACTTCCTCCTGCCTGTGCCAAGCACTTATCTTCAGGCAGCACCTTTAGGAGGAAAACTAGCACTTTATTCTCAAAATTGCCACATCATAACCCAGGACAAATGGGGTTTTAGACATAGTGCCACAGGGCTACATGTTTCGTTTTCATACCCTGCCAAGGGCAAACGGTTGGCCAGACCTGCCAAAAAACCAATGGGCACAGGCACAAAAACAAGTCTCAGCCCTCATGGACATGAGGGCCATTCAACAAGTACCGAAACAAGAGCAGGGACAAAGATTTTATTCAAGGCTATTCCTGGTACCCAGAAAGGACAAAGCTTGGAGACCAATACTGGACCTATCTATTCTAAACATATCTGGATGTTCCAAAATTCAAAATATTGACCTTAGAGCAGCTTCTGCCCATGCTGGACAAGAAGGCTTGGCTTGTGACTTTAGACCTAAAAGAGGCATACCTGCATGTCCCAATCAGACAGTCATGCAGAAGATACCTCAGATTCAAAGCTGGCTCAATGCACTACCAATTCTCTGCACTGCCCTTTGGCTTATCTACTGCTACCAGGGTTTTCACAAAGTGCTTGGCACCAGTAATTGCATTCTGCAGACAAATAGGAATACAAATATATCCTTATTTGGAGGACTGCCTCATTCAAGCAGAGAACAAGGACATTTTACTACAGCATATGGCGTTTGTAAAGAGATTACTACCATGCCTAGGGTACACAGTCAACGAACAAAAATCAAAACTAATACCCTCACAAGAGATAATATTCCTGGGTGTAAGCTTAAATATAACTGCCCAGATGGCTTATCTCACGCCAGACAAACAAAGGCAACTGACTACCTATTTCAAACTGTTGGCAACAAAGGCCCAGTTATCTGCAAGAAAAATTCTGCAGGCTTTGGGCTTCATGACATCCTGCATTCTATTAATTCCTTATGCAAGACTGCATATGAAGAAACTTCAATGGTACCTAAAAAGTGTTTGGACTCTGCATTGCCACAGCCTGGAAACAATAATTATTCTCATTCCCAGCCTGCAACAGGAGTTTCAATGGTGGGTGAAGGCCTGCCACCAAAACAAGGGACAGCCATTCACCTTACCCCCAGCCAGCCAGACATTGTCAACAGATGCATCAGATTATGCCTGGGGGGGGCGCACATGGCAGGAAAATATTCAAGGCACATGGTCCCCCAACCAAATGCATCTACATATCAATCAAAAAGAGATGCTACCTGTTCAGAATGCTCTGACAGCCCTCAAGGACCTACTTCATCCGGGACAACTACTGATAAAGACGGACAATACCATGGTCATGTGGTATATAAACAAGCAGGGAGGCTCTCATTCTTACCCCCTCTGCAGAATAGCCATGACTTTGTGGGACACAGCATTGACTTATCAAGTACATCTGCAGGCACAATTCCTGCCAGGAAAGATAAATACTCTGGCAGACGAACTAAGCAGAAACCTCATGGATCCCCACGAGTGGAAATTGGATCCACAAATCTTCAAAATGATAAGGAAATGGGGATGCCCAGACATAGACCTATTTGCCTCTGCACACAACTGCCAACTAAAGAGATTCTGCACAAGGACTTATCACAGACAAGCATGGAAAGTGGATGCCCTATCTTTCAGCTGGAAACACTTAACAGTATATGCCTTTCCTCCACTGCCTCTCCTCCCCAAAGTACTCCTAAAGGTCAGACTAGAGAAGCCAAAAATGATACTGATTGCCCCAGACTGACCCCACCAGTACTGGTATCCAATCCTAAGGAACTTGTCTCAATGCCCAGCCTGGACCTAACCTCAAATATCGCACCTACTGTCCCAACAAAACAATCAGATCCTGCACAGCCAACTCAAGATCTTAACTCTGGCAGCATGGCGTATAATGTAGTCATACAAAACACTCTCACTAAAGCGGTGATGGGTGTCATTTTGGAGGCCAGGAGGCCTAGTACTAGAAAATCTTATGCTGGAAAATGGAAGAGATTCTGTGCCTGGAACCAGGCACAAGGAACTGACACAGCAGTACCAAATATTCCTCAGATTTTACAATACTTAACTGTGATGCTGGACAAAGGCCTCTCCTTTCCATCAATTCATCAATTAAAATCCATGCCTCTCCCATTTCGGCTCATTACAATACAGAGCTACCAATTTTTTCTCATCCTTTAAGGCAATACCTCAGAGGAGCCAAAAATGTAAGGCCTCCAAGGAGATCACCAATACCTGCATGGGACCACAATTATGTTTTGGAAAAACTCGCACACACCCCTTTTGAGCCAGCCGCTACAGCTGACATAAAGTTTTTATCTTGGAAAACAGCCCTGCTCCTGGCAATAACCTCTGCATGACTAGTCTCAGAGCTACAGGCACTCATGGCTGTGGAACCTTTCATCATTTTTTATCCAGACAGGGTTTCCCTGAGAACAAACTCGACATTTATGCCTAAGGTAGTGTCCAGTGTGGCCCTTAACCAAACTATTCATCTGCCTACTTTTTATCCAAACCCACAGAATAAGGGGGAGAAAATTCTGCATTCTTTGGACATACACAGACCGCTATGCTTCTACTTGAACAGAACCAAAGCTTTCAGAAAGACTGAGCAACTACTAGTGGCATATGCTGCAGGATCACAAGGAAAGGCTATCTCAAAGCAGACCATATCAAAATGGATAGACCACTGCATTCATTTCTGCTATTCACAACATGGCAAGCCAGTGCCTGAGGGCATTAGGCCACATTCTACCAGATCAGCAGCCACTTCTGCAGTCTTCCTCAGGGGAGTACCAACCAAAGACATTTTAGAAGCTGCTACCTGGAGTTCAGTGCACACCTTTACAAAGCACTGTCACTTACCACTCTACTCTAAATCCAGGGTAGGTTTTGCCACTGCAGTTCTGTAGGGCCTCATAGCCGCCTCTAATGCTGTTTAACTCCAGCCTCCCAACCATAGCTTTGGGATTCAACCCAAGAGTAATGACTGCAACAGTGAAACACGAAGAACATAGTACAGTTGTGTACACTTAGCATAAATGTAGATGTTCGAGTGTATTCACTGTTGCAGTCCAGGTTACCCTCCCACCATCCCCCATCTGTTTTTGCTGGAACTTAGCTGCACTTCTCTAATCTATACAACCTATGTGGTGTATTTACTTGATGCATGCATATTTTATTGGCATACTTTTAGCCTTCACTTTTTGGGGGCACCTGACATCTGGGGCAAGAAAAACTGAAGAAAATGGCATCAGCTGCATCTTTTGTACCCCTGGCGCACTGATGTCAGGGAGGAGGCAACAGCAACCGACGCTGGATCTAGACTTTGGAATTCGGGCCGACTGAGGGTAGCCTGCCAGCAGGATAACCCTAGAGTAATGACTGCAACAGTGAATACACTCTAACATCTACATTTATGGGAAGTGTACACAACTGTACTTTCCATCTGTATTGTTGTTCCTCGTTCAGTCATTACAACTCTCCCTCCCTTCCCCTTCCTGTGGTTTCTAGTGGATCTCACCATCCAGTTTTCTTAGGTTATTTGACCAGAGGTAGCCTCTACCTTCTTTAACTTGCAAACTCAATCTGAGGTAACAGGGAGAGGGGGATTGTGGGTAAGAGTTTAGCTCGAGAGTTTGAAGCTGACGTGAGCTTGGAAAATGGCCGGCTCAGTTCGGAGCTCAGAACCGATACCCATGCGTAATGACTGAACGAGGATCAGCAATACAGATGGAACGTTATGCATAATGTAGCCAGGCTCCCCGCACAGATTTTTGCTTGTGCCCCAGTGTCCTTCATTCCAGAGATATGCTGCAGGGGAATTGTGATCCTTCAAATGGCTAGTGGTTGTGTATGTTTCTGTTTATGTGCGTGAGTTTATGAACATCCTGTGGTTGATGGGTACATCCTTAATTTGATCCTCTGCCTTTTGCGGAATAAATGCCAGGAATAAGCAAGTTATTGGAGAAGAAATGTTTTGAACACCTTTACTTGTAACTTTGTTTGCCTTGTCTTCTAGTAATGGCTCAAAATGGTCCTTTTGGGTCAGTTTACTCATCAGAATAAGCAAATAAAGTTTATCTGACAACTGATCTGTGGCTTCAGTCATTTGAAAGTATTGTTAAAGACTTCCTAGCCAAAATCTCTTATTTCTTCAAACCATTCCTACTTTACATCTCCCTACTCCTTCTCCTATATTCACTTCCTCATTAACTTCAATCAGTTTCTCTCCCCTGAGTTTCTACATTTGTCATAACTCTTTTTTTTTTTTCTTACTTCATATAGCAGTTCCTGTTTGTATTATACTAATGTACCGTTAATTTCTCTAAACTGGCTAAAATTTCTCTAAATATTAATATCAGTCATACACGTTACCTCTGTTTTAACTAATGTATTCACATTATGTCTAGTTTGTTATAATTTAAATAGTACATGTTTTTGTATTTTTGAAGGTCATGAATTATCATTCCTAAAATGTTTTTGTAGTGCTTTGGAGTTTTTATCCCCAGGCCTGTATTTGAAAATGGTCACCTACCCAGTCAGACTTGCCTGATAATCAAATGCCTGCTTAACCTCAACAGTTGATGTGTCTTTCGGCTTTTCCCGGTTAGGGGTCACCACAGCGGAACTCCGGTCTGCTAATGATTGGCAGTAGATTTTTACGTGCTGAGTTGCCGGCCCTGACACACAACCTTCAACGAAGGTACGCCCATTCACGCATGTCTCCACACAGAAGACGCTCTAGCTGAGAATCGAACAGGACGTCTTACTGTGAGGCGACAACGCTACCGCAGCACCACAACCGCAACAGTACCTTACAAAAAAAACTTTCGGTAACACTGCTACTATTCAGACAAATTGGAAGCCAGTGTTATGATCATGAAAGGAAGTTTTCCTTTCTCAATCCTTCAAATGTTCTTTTTTGGTCATTTGTCTTATTTATGGTTGATCTTATTTTTTGTGTGTTTTGTTCGACATTGATCATGCACACACACATCATATATGTTGAGAACTGCTGACTAGTGCAGTATTCTTGGACATAAAAAGTTCACTTGAAACAGCTGACCATGACCTCCTGCTACGTAAACTAAAGGAGTTTTGCATTCTTACATTGTTACCTCTTTGCTTAAATGCTATCTTGACAAAACATTTTTCAATATTTTAAGATCTTTTCAGAAAAAAGGCTTTCTATATAGACTGTTTGATCTACTAATGTATTCTTTATTTATAAAGCGTATATAGGATTTAACTAATTTTACCATGTATGCTGATGTCATTTTACTGTAGCATTCACAACACTTTTCTAATCTACAGGAAGATTTCTTATCCATCAGCTGTATGGTATTTGGTACCACTAAAAGATTATGTAAATTTCAAGAACTATGTATACCTGATCTCAGTGGAGCCAGTTTCCCAAAATGTTAGAAGAAGATAGCTAGGCATTTTACTGGACAGCACTCTTTCCACGTTCACATAGAGCGTATAGCCCCTAAAATTTTGGCTCAACTTAAAAGTATGCACAATATGTCTGTTGTCTTACTTGTGTAGCTTGTAGTGCCCTTGTTATGAATGTGTTAATCTCTAGCCTTGAAATATGCAGTACTAGTTACAGTTGCAATTCCAGCCCTTAGTGCTTGATATATAACACAGAAAGTAAGATTTTGGGAATTGTTATTCTAGCTAGTATTGAACATCACTGCCGCACCATGTGCAAGGCTAATTAGCTTTTCATTACAGCCAGAGCGAACTACCTGCTGAACTCGTTAACTTTCAAATGCTAAATTCCTCCCCATTTGCAAACGGGCTACATGAAACCTTCCATTCCTTAGGAAGATCTTGACAGACTTGTTACTAAAAAGACAGATGTTCTTAGTGTTTCACTATTCGTCATCACACTTGAGTTATCTGCCTGCAGGTAGCCCTCAGTCGGCCCGAATACCAGAGTCTTGGGAGTTCTGCGTCGGATGCTGACGCTTCTTTCATGACGTCGGGTCGTCAGGGGTATAAAACAGGCAGCCGATGCCATTATATCATTCTTTCTTGCTGAGTGGTGCCCGAAGCAGAAGCAGTTTGCAGGTGCCAGGTCAGCTGCTACCTGAAATTTTCGTTTTTCGAGTTTCAAGCCTGAAGTCTAATAAAGCTAAGTACCCCATTGGGGATTCTTTTTTCTTGCTCTAGCCGATGTCAGAAAAAGTTAACAATAGTCTTGCCTGTGGAAAACAAACAACTCTCAGAGATTTTCATTCTTACTGCATCACCTGTTTAGGCCCAGACCACGACGTCCCTCACTGTCAGTTTTGTGCCTTGTTTAATGCTCAAACCATTTGTCTGGCTATTTTTGTTGATAAATACTATCACACTCGTTCTCCGTATTCCAAAATGGCTTCAATAAGCCATCCGACTACCGATCTTCTGAAAAAGTGTAAAGATAGTCAGAGGCTGACCGCGTATGTCCAAAACTGCCAACAATGCTTCCGTTAAGCTAGTTGCCAGTTTGCCGGTACTCAGTGAGGGTCCTTTGCAGCCCCTGATGCCCACTTCTGCATATTCGCAGGCCTCTGCTGAGACCCATTTGGAGTCCGGTATACCGCGAGATGATTCTTCGACTATGGAACCTGCAGATGTCTCTACTGTGGATGGGTCCGGAGCCTTTGTGCAGGCACCGGCTTCTGAGGGTGTATTCCAACTTACCGATGTTTGCATTAAACCAAATACTTCGTTTTCAGCTAAAACTACCGAGTTTCTCAGACACAGAGTACGCACTACGCCTAGAAAACCGACCAAAGTGCATGCTCAAGCTCCCATGCAACAAAGACAAATGCTTAAAATGGCTGAAGACCTTATCACCCTAATTAGGGGAAGCCAGCCTTTCCCTGCTAAGAGACAAAGGATTTTCTTTTTGATTCTGCAGACCAGGAGTCCGATGACTCTGACCCTTCTGATTCATAGGTAGGTACTAGGCTATCAGCCCAAGGGCCTACGTAAGCCTAGCCAACAAGATTCCCTGGCTTACGCCACCCAAGAAAGTTTTATTTTCTTGTGCCACTGTCGAGCAGAGACACAGAAGTGATCCCCGGTGTGCATTTCCTATTTCCCATCCACTCCTCAAGATTTTTCTTGGAGTGCTAATGAAGATCTTTGCTTGACATAGATGGGTATCCTGTTCCAAAGTATGGGAAGTCTCCGGGACAGGAATCTATCCATCCAGCATGTCCTGTTTATTGTGGTGACTAGGTTTAGGTCCCTAGAGCGTGTAGCTCTGAGGGATTGGGATTTCTTTAGGTGTTGCTTGTCAAACCGCTCTGGGTTTGACATAGCTTTATATGTTAGGCAGAGATCACCTCGGAGTAGGGCATTTGTTTGAGGCCAGTAATCCTCTTTTGTGAGGTACTTCTGTGGCCTTTCCAGCTGCTGCAGATGTCTTGAGGTACATTCCAAAAGGGGCGTTGTACACTGTAATGGGTCTAATGAGTGTCGAGTAGAGGGGAACAATGACCTTTTTCTTCCTGGATGAGAACCCTTTTATGATGGTGTGCCACGTAGAAGGACTTCCTGACTGCTGTGGCAATGTGACTATCAAAGGAGAGACTACTGTCCACCTGGGTCCCAAGGTCTGTTATCACACATTCGGTGTTAAGTAGATTGCTGCCTATGTGGTAGTTCGTGGGTACAGAGTTTTTACCAAAGGGGATGACACTGCATTTTTTGGCATTGAGCTTGAGGCCATGGCTTTGACACCAGGCATCTGTCTCAGCAAGGCCCTTTTGTAGGATGTCCACATCATTTGGCGACTTGACTATGGCTCCTAGTTTGCAGTCATCTGCGAACGTTGTTAGCCAGAGGCCTTTTGTGTTAGCCAGTACTTCAGAGAAGTAGATACCAAACAAGAGAGGTCCCAGGAACCCTGTGGTACTCCACTTGTCACTGCTTTGAGGTTAGATTTAGAGTCTGCAACTTTTACAGTGTGGGTTCTGTCAGTGAGCCATTTGGCAACCCATCTTGTGAAGTAGGGATTTATACCTAGTTTAATGAGTTTAGCTGTAATTCCAGAATGGGGGATGGTGTCGAAAGCCTTGGCGAGGTCAAGATAGGCTGTGTGAACCACTTTACCCCTCATCTACGGCTTTGGTGACTGCCTCAAAGAGGTCGATCAGGTTCAGGAGGCATGATCTGCCTTTCACAAACCTGAACTGGGTGGGATCCAGAGTTTGGAGGTTACCAATGTCTTTGTTTATGAGTTCCATGATGGATACGTTCCATGGCCTTGCAGACCAGGCTCATCAGGCTAATAGGTTGATAGTTCCCAGGATCAGTGGTGGCTCCCCCTTTGTGGAGTGGGATAACTGTTGCTGTGCACCATTTAGTGGACACAAAGCCTGATGCAAGGCTATTCTTGAACATGGTGCTTAAGCAGTGGGGAGCCAGTTCGTTCTGAAGTTCGTGTAAAACTCAGCCTGGGTTGTTGTCCGGTCCCATGAATGCTGTGTTTTTGGCTTTAGAGAGTGCAGCTTTTACCTGTGTAGTTGTGATTACAGGGACTCTGCATTCTTCCTGTATAGATATGGGCCCTTTGGGGGGTGGGGGTGGGGTAATGTTAGCACTGAACCTATCTGCCAGGATGTTGGCAATATCAGTTGGTTCTGTAGTTTTCGTGCTATGCTGTAACACAGATCAGATCTGGGTGTTGCCATCTGGATTCTTGACATAGCTATAGAATGCTTTGTGGTTGTCCTTAGAATTAGTGGCGATTTTGTTTTCGTAGCTAGCTTTGGAGGATCTTATAAGGGATCTCAGCCTCTTACTGAGGCTGACCAGGGAGCTCCTCCACTCATGGGATTTTACTCTCTTTTGCAACAGTTTCTTCCTTCTGTTGTACAGTTTGTTTATGGCAGGGGACCACCAGATTGGCTTCCGTTTTTTGGAAAATAGCGTCTTGGTTCTGTTTGGGATAGCACGATCCATCCACTCATGTAAGTGTTTATAGAGTGCATTTGTGTAGGATTCAGCAGTTGTAACAGTATTGTCCATCTGCATGGGTGTCATGAAGTTCACCACTTCTGTCTTAAAAAGCATGAAGGTGGCTTTGGAGAAATTTTTTATCATGGTTTCCTTCATGGGGGGTGGGGGCGGGATGTGGATATCAAGGGTGATTAGCTTATGGTCAGATCAGAGCAATGAGGAGTTGACTTCAGGTGTGGAACACCGGTCACTCATGTTGGTAATGACTAGGTCTAGGATATTGTTGCCCCTGGTGGGGGTGTGGGTAAGTTGATCCCAGGCACTGGAGTGTATGAATTCCAGAAAGTGTTGAGCTAAGGAGTTGGTACACAAGTAATTTTCCCAGTTAATGGTGGGATAGTTGAAGTTGCCCATTATTAGGGTGTTTGGTTGAACCCTAATATTTTCCAGTACATAAAAAGAGGAGTGGGAATCCTGATGCATGGTGGTGGATCTGTAGTAAGCTACAATTTGGATTGCAGTTTTGCCCAGAGTTAGTTGCACTTGGATAACCTCGGATGCATTATGCTGAGCAACTAGCTTGGAGGTGTGGATATCCTTAATGAATATGGACACACCTCCGCCTTTGGTGTTTCGATCCAGGTTACATGGCTGAAGAGTGTGGTATGAGTTATAGCATGGTAGTGCAGGGGTGCTCTCTGGAGCCTTGAGCCAGGTCTCAGTCACTGCACAGATTTCGATGTTCTCCATTTTACGGAGTGCCTCGAGTGAGTGCATTTTGAGATTGACTTGCCTTTTCCTGTTACGGTGGTGAATTTATTTGAACCTTGCCTAAAAAAGGCACTATAGGGGCAGCAAGAGCCTTAGCCAGTATCCAGAGTCCCAGGGGCAACAGGTGCAGGCCATCTGTGGCAAAGCATTGTGGTCTGTTGACCATGTCATCCCAAGCAGACAGATACTGGATCCCCTTAGAATGACACCAGAAGCTTAGCCAATTGTTGAAGTCAGTCATTTTGCCCTTGTACTGCGGTATAATTCTGGGCAATAGCAGAATGCTACTCAGGGCTAGGGTCATACCTGCCTGGGCTACAAGATTGGAGAGCTCTTCCATGTCTCTCTCCATGTAGTCTAGGGAGGAACGTCTCGGGTCATTCACACCAACATGGACAGTGACAGAGTCATATTTGTACTTGTTGTGGAGTGACCTGAGTGCGTGGGTTATGTGGCGGATCCTGGCACCCGACAGGCAGCTGACAGTAACCTTCTTGTTAAGTCTGGTGAGTGGGACAGTGTGCCTGACTATAGAGTCACCTATGAATAGTGTGTTGGGTACGTTGTTTTGCCTTATTGGCTGTAGTTGAGTGGCACACTGAGTCTGTGGGCTGTGTCTCATTTGGGTTGTGTTGGGGGATTGAGGTTGCTTGCATTTCTGCTTTGGAGGTCTCTGTTGCTTAGACAGATTATTATTGAGAGCCTCCACGATTACCAGGACATACCCTTATCAGCCTTTGAGGATTCAGATGCAGAGGAATCAATTCCCTCTGCCTCCCCTCCAGAGGATTTTTCTTTTGATGAAACCTTGCATACTTTGAGAGCATTTCCGCTGGGAATGCCAGGACTATTCTCAGTCCAAAAAGAGACTCAAAATTTTTAGAGTTGCCTCAGCACAGGCCTCTAGCTATACCCCCTGTCCTGGATGTTGTAGATTGTCTTCATGGAATCCAGTCTTACCCCAGACACTTTACTACCAGCCCCTAGAAAACCTGATGGGTACTACAGAGTACCTGATTCTCAGAAATTTCTTTTTAAGAATCCTACTGTGGATCCAGACACCATTTCCCAGGGACATAAAGGTGTTAAGGCTACTACAGCCAAAAACCCTACTCCTTCAGCCAGGGATTCCAGAGGTTTAGACAGATGGGGTAAGAAGGTATATAGCTCTGCAGCTCTTGCCATCAGTGCATCGATTTGCCAGTTTCACATGTTGAAGTACCAGCAACATATTATGGAACTAATTAAACAAAAAATGGTGTTACTTCCAGATTGTGCAGAAAGTAACGATTTACAAGAGTTGACGCATTCCACAAACCAAGGTAGTAAGCATCATTTGCAGTGTGGCTTTGGTGCCCTAGAAGCATCTTGCAGGGCTGCAGTCACCAGGTCTGTACTGAGAGGGCATGCTTGGCTGAAGGAACAAACCTTGCCAGACCATGTCAAATCAAAATTACTAGATGCTCCTTTAAGTCAGGACCATTTGTTTGGCACCAAAGCAGAAGAGGTTCTTAAAAAGATGGAAGAAAATGCTAAATCTATGCAAACTGTTAAAGAATTCTTACAAGTGTAGCCAGCTAGATTCAGTAGGCATTGGCCTTCTAAAAACGGGCCCTTTCCAGTCCCTTCCAGGCCTTCAGTCCAAAAACAGGGGAACCAGACCACCAAGACTACAGTCTCAGGGTATGCAGAGTTCTAAATAATGGAGTGTTCCCACCCCAAAAAGAGGGAGTGGTAAGCCACCCCCTTATGGAAAAAGTTCACAATGAATTTACAATTATCCTTCCCTGCCCAACTGCTTGTGCCCCTAGGAGGAAAACATGCCCTTCATGCCAAAAACTGGATGTCTGTTACTCAGGCCCGATGGGTTCTAAACATTGTATCCCAGGGGTGCAAGTTCTACTTCCATTCATTGCCAACCCCAAGCGGGTTTCCAGACCTTCCTCCAAACCAGTAGGCAGAGGCTCAAAATAAAGTACTTTCCCTGTTCAATATCAGGGCCATTCAACCTGTTCCACTACAACAAAGGGGAGAAGGTTTCTACTCCAGACTGTTCCTAGAGCCCAGAAAATAGGCCTCTTGGCACCCTATCCTGGATCTATCAATTCTCAACATTTTTCTGGTGGTCCCAAAATTTAAAATGCTTACCCTGCAACAGCTTCTCCTTATGCTAGCCAAGGATGCCTGGTTCGTCACCCTAGACTTAAAAGAAGCTTATCTGCACATCCCCATAAGGGAGTCTTGCAGGAAATATCTATGCTTCAGGGCAGGCTCTATGCACTATCAGTTCTCTGCACTTCCCTTTGGCTTATCTACTGCGCCCAGAGTATTCACAAAGTGCCTGGCTCCAGCCATTGCATACTGCAGGTAGAGAAATATCCAAATTTTCCCATACTTGGTCGATTGCCTGTTTCAGGCAGTCGGTCAGGAATTGCTACTTCAGCACCTGGCAGATGTAAAAAGACTCCTATCTTCATTGGGCTACACCATCAACAAAAAGAAATCGCAACTGTTGCCCAGTCAAAAATTGTATTCCTGGGAGCAAGCTTGAACACAACTTCCCAGATGGTGTTTCTCACTCCAGAAAAACAGGTCTATTTGAACTACTTCAAACAAGTGGCCACCAAAACCCAGCTATCTGCAAGGAAAATACTGCAAGCCCTAGGGTTCATGGCCTCATGCATTCTGCTAATTCCATATGCAAGACTGCATATGAGGAAACTTCAGTGGTATTTGAAAAGTCTTAGGTGCCAACATTCTCAGGACCTGGAAACAGTCATTCCTATCATACCTTGTCTAAGGGCAGAGTTCCTTTGGTGGGCAGAAGCATGCAACCACAACAAGGGACTACCTTTCACTCAACCCCTTACCGTCCATATCCTGACTACAGACTCAACAGACTGTGCATGGGGGGCTCACATGGCAGGCAAATGCATTCTGGGCAAGTGGAGCCTAGGACAAATCCTCCTGCACATCAACCAAAAAGAGATGTTAGTACATATTATGCTCTGACAGCCTTCAAATAAATCCTTCCAGGACAACTGCTGATAAAAACAGACACCACAGTTATGTGATACATAAACAAGCAGGGGGAAATCCATTCTTACCCGCTCTGCAGGTTAGCCATGGCGCTGTGGAGCACAGCCTTGAGAAACCAAGTGCATCTACAAGCTCAATTTCTGCCAGGCAAACAGAATTCACTGGCAGACAACTTAAGCAGAAATCTCCTGGACCCACACGAGTGGAAATTGGAGCCTAACACCTTCAACCTTCTACTCCAGAGGTGGGGACACCGGAGGTGGACCTTTTTGCCTCCCCCGAGAACCACCAATTGGGCAAATTTTGCACCAGGAACCCTCACAGCAGGGCCTCAAAGGTGGATGCCTTATCCTTCAAATGGAAAAACCTCTCACTTTATGTCGTTCCACCTCTGCCCCTCCTCTCAAAGATACTACTCAAGATCAGACAGGACAGCCCAAAGGCAATTCTTATTGCCGCAGACTTGGCCACACCAGCACTGGTACCCACTCTTATGCAGTCTGACAACAGTGCTACCCTGGCACCTTCACCAGACACCTTTCCTGCTGTCTCAGCAGGAGGGACAGATTTTGCATCCACAGCTGCAAACCCTAAACCTTGCAGCCTGGCTTATCCCCTGAATACTCCACCAGCAACCCTCAGCAACAGGTGCTGGATGTCATTCTTGAGGCCAGAAGGCCTACTACTAGGAAATCCTATGCTGAAAAGTGGAAAAGATATTGTTATTGCAATCAGTCTCAAGGAAAGGGCACAGCTGTGCCCTCCTTACCTCAAATTCTTGATTACCTGGGAGAGCTGCTCCACAGAGGTCTGTCCTACTCCATTAATATTCAGGGCTCTGCCATCTCCTGTCGTCATAATACTGAGCCACCTCTATTCTCTCACCCTCTCATCAAACAGTTCCTAAGAGGGGCTAACAACTTAAGGCCCCCTAGCAGAGCACCCATCACTGCTTGGGACCTTAACTTTGTGCTGGAAAAGCTCACGTTTCCCCCTTTTGAACCTGTGGCTTCAGCAGAGTTAAAATACCTTTCTTGGAAAGCAGCCTTACTTTTAGCCATTACTTCAGCTAGAAGAGTGTCTGAGTTACAGGCACTAATGGCTGTGGAATCCTTCATTATTTTCCATGCTGACAGGGTTTCCCTCAGAACTAACATGTCCTTTATGCCTAAGGTGGTCTCCAATGTGGCTCTAAACCAAGCCATCCATTTGCCAACCTTCTTCCCTAATCCTCAGAATAAAGAGGAAAGGATCCTGCACTCCTTGGATGTACACAGACAGCTCAGATTCTACCTTGACAGGACTAAACCTTTCAGAAAATCTGACAAGCTGCTAGTCAGCTTTGCTACCGGGGCAGAGGGCAAGGCCATTTCAAAGCAAACCATCTCAAAATGGATAGCACACTGCATCCATTTCTGCTACAAGCACCATGAAAAACCTACCCCACATGGGGATGAGAACACATTCCACTAGGGCTACTTCCACCTCTACAGCATTTCTCAGGGGAGTCCCTACCAGGGACCTTTTGGAAGCCTCAACGTGAAGTTCTGTACACACCTTCACTAAGCATTACCACTTATTTTTTCTAAATCCAGAGCTGGATTTGCTACAGCAGTGTTACAAGGCCTGCTAGCCAGCCCTAATACTTCTTGACTGCCTCCACCCTTTCTAAGCTTTGGAAATCAACCCAAGTGTGATGACTGCAACAGTAAAACACGAAGAACATAGTACAGTTGTGTACACTTAACATAAATGTAGATGTTGGAGTTTATTCACTGTTTCAGTCCTGGTTTCCCTCACTCCAGCCCCTTGTTTTGCTCTATCCTTTCTGCCTATCCTCTGTATGGCCATTTTTTATGGCAGTGGGATTTACTTTTTACTGGTGATGTTCCATACCATATACTAGGTTCCTATTTGGGGGGGCTTCTGACATGTGGGACAAGAAAAAATGATTTAATGGCGTCAGCCGCCTGTTTTATACCCCTGACAACCTGACGTCATGGAAGAAGCAACAGCATCCGACTCAGAATTCTAAAGACTCTGATATTCGGACTGACTGAGGGCTACCTGCAGGCAGATAACCCAAGTGTGATGACTGCAACAGTGAATACAGTCGGACATCTACATTTATCGTAAGTGTACACAACTGTACTTTTTTCTTAGACATCTGTGGATAATCTTTCTTTAGAAATGCAGAGTTCTATGTTTCCGTACCTAGTTTAATGAATTAGCAGTCATACGAGCACTAAAAACTTTCAGGGGTAAAAAAATAAGCAACATTTTTGAGTTAAGTTGCAAGTTAACATATTAACATCCTCTGTCTGGCAGATCTATAGCATAGGCTCACTTTTCACTAGTTATAATTTCACTTTTTCCCTCAAACAAAATTTATTAAATTTGCACTTGCAAACAGTATACATTAAGTGTGGTAGCCCTTATGCACTTCGTAATTCTGTTGGTTGCCTGCTAAATATTGACAGCTAATAAGTAGCGTATGTCTTCTGTACAACTGGCCATGTCTTAATGTTGGGGATTAAATATCATTATCTCTCTCTCTCTCAAATTTTTTTATCCGTTATCATGTAAATTTATTTCCTTTTGGCATTAAAAACTATAATTATTAAATTAAACTGAAACATTCGTATAGTGAACAGTACTGCCTCTCTACTTCAATGATTCCCAGTCATGCAGTTGTTTCTTTAGTACCACCAGGTGTGCTACTTACGGTTTAGCAATATCTGACTGGTCTGATACGTCATGTTGTAGTCTCATACCTGAAGCCGTATTGTTTATATAGTTAGCCCACATTTGCTGTTTTTCCTGTGCCGCTTGCCCTTCTCCCTGTTTTCGTTCTTTGTTCACCTTTCTCTACCTCTTCTGTTAATTCAATTATGTGTAGCACACTTGGTGCCTTCCTAGACTTCCACTTCCTGGTAATTTATTTCTTTCCCACTAACATAGATTTGCAAGTACGTGCTCGTACTTAGGTAGTTTTTTTTAATGGGTCACAGATGAGTCGTAATAACTTCTGTTAGTATGAATTTAATCCCCCGGATGTCATTCATAATGTTTTGCATCTCTCTCCTTCAATCAAACTACTTAACTTCACAAAACAATATGCTTCCAAGTCTCCCTCTCTCCAGTAGTACGTCTCCAGGATCTTTAACTTAAAGTGGGAAACATTTTAGTCAACCTACTTGGAGTGTAAAAGCATCTATGTAGACATTTCCAAGTTAGTATCCAAAATTCTTGCAAATTAGTAGCATGTCTAGGTGCCCTGCAGATTAATCTGTTCTTGTATGCCTCCCCACCCACATGTTCCAATGTTTTCTCATCTCCAGCCAGTTACCTGTAACAGACCACTAATATTTCATATGACTGACTTACTGATTTATTAGCTGAGGCTTCCTCTGTCCTGAACTCTTAGTAGCCCTACTAGCTTAGGACTTTGTTCAGAACTTATTCCCACCCTCTTATTTTCTTTTGTTCTCATTCCTTAGACCAGTAAAGTAACTCTACTCCTCCTCTTAAGGTACATTCTTCTGGTTCTGTCTTTTCCCACTGTCGCGGTTCCTTCTTTAATTCTCACCGTCTAGCTGCTGCCGTAGGACTAATTTCCTTTTCTCCTTTTAATTGAATGTATTGCCACTTCTGTCACTCCCACCATCCACTTTTGCATCCTGTATTGTTTTATTGTAACATTCCATTGTAAGAGTAACTGGGCATAGCTTTGGCCTTGTCCTGCTCAGTCGTCTAACTTCAGGGCCCTTTCTACTTGCATCTCCATAATATCTGCTTTTCTATCCACCATTTGTTTCTGTTTTGGCATAAATTTTCCGTTGTGCTGCTTATAAAGCAGTTTAATCTGTATGGCTGTACAGTAAAATTCGAAGTCGGGCATTTTCCACCCTCCCCGCTCTACCAGTAGCTTCATTTTTTTCCCATTTCAATCGTGGGTATTTACTGCCTCAGACAATTTCTTTAATTTCTTAATTTTTTTCCAAATTGTTTTGCCTGAGCCATTGAAATATGCCTGTCCTACACTGACTACGTGTGGCATCAGGAACATCTTTATCGCCTGTACTTTACTATCTAAATCTGCTGTAATCATTTCCCGGGTGTATATTTTCTATGCTGCTGCTGTTTCTTGCCACATAGTACATGTATCCGGTATCCCTCTCCAATCGGACTTAAATATCTCATTTTTATAATGCCTATTGTATCTGTTCATAACTCGGGATGTAATTACGTACTATCGCCTTTGCTTTCTTTTCATTAATTTTATAGCCTTGAGTCACTTCATAGTATTGCAGCATATCAAATAATTTTTGTTCACTTCTTTTTTTGGGGGGGTCCATCGTCCGCAAACAAAGCATTTTTTTTTCTTGATGCATTCATTCATAACCTTGAGTACAGGAGTCCCGTACAGTAGAGAGTTAGTTATCTGAACTCATTCTTCCAAGGTTTTTGGGTAGGAAAAATCATCGTCTGAATTATGTAAACATTATATGTACTCAGTTGTGCATGTTTGTTTGAGCTTCTAGCCCGCTCATTTGTGAAAAATAATCTTAATTGTCCACTGGAATCGCTGAATGATTTAAAAGTGCATTCTCTGCATGCAGAAAAAACACGATTTTAGAAGATGTTCTTCGTGTTTCACTGTTGCAGTCATTACATTTGGGTAATCTGCTGGCAGGTTGCCCTCAGTCGGCCTGATTAGCAAAGTCTTGTGTCCTGCGTCGGTTGCTGTCCCTTCTTTTATGACGTCAGGTCGTCAGGGGTATAAAACATGCAGTCGACACCATTACATCAGTCTTTCTTGCCGCTCCAGTGCCCGAAGCAGAAGCAGTTCGCAAGTGCCAGTCGGCCAATTCCTGAAATTTTCATTTTCGAGTTTCAGAACCGAAGTCTTCAACTTCCCTGTTGGGGAAACTTTTTCTTGCTCCTTACCGATGTCAGTAAAAGTTAATAACTGTATTACTTGTGGGAAGCAAATACCTCATAAGGATTTTCACTTGTACTGTATTCCTTGCCTAGGCCTTGTTCACGACGTACCTTGCTGTCGGTTCTGTGCTTTATTTAATCAACGCACTATCCGTCGTCCTTACATTTTTGCTTCTAAATATTTTGTATCATGGTTTAATTATCCAGAAATGACTTCTGTTAGCAATCCGACTACCGGAATACCTAAAAAACGCAAAGAAAAAGACGGGCCGTTGTGGTCCAAAACTGCCGACTAAGCTTCTCCTAAGCCAGTCACTAGTTCGCTGGTACTCAGTGAGGTGCTTTCGCAGCCTCCGATACCCGCTACTTCAGATTCGCAGGCCTCTACGGAGACCCATTCGGAATCCGGTATGCCGCGAGATGCTTCAATTATGGAACCCGCGGATGTCTCTACCTTGGATTGGTCCGGAGCCGCTGTGCAGGCACCGGCTTCTGAGGGTGTATTCAGGCCTACAGATTTGTATATTAAACCAACGCCATCTGCAATATTAAGGCCAAACGTTTGATCTACGTCTAAAAAAACGATGCCTAGGCCACATGTGCAGGCACCTTTGCCTAAAAAACAGATGATCAAAATGGCTGAAGATTTAATTACTCTAATCAGGGGTAGCCAACCCCCACCTTCAAGGAGGCCTAGGGCTGAATTTGACTATGAATCTTCTGAACAGGATTCTATTTCTTCTGATTCTTCTAATGAACAGGATTTGTCTATACCTACTTATGATGACTATGATGCAGAGGATTCCATTCCTTCTGCTTCTCCCCTTGAGGATTTTTCTTTTGGGGAACCTTTACTAACATTTCCACTGTGAAAGTCAGGATTTTTCTGAATCCAAAAAGAGGCTTAGGGATTTTCTTCTTCTTCCTCAGCATAGGCCTTTGGCTATACCTCCTGTACTAAACATTGTTGCTGTGTTTTCAGAATCCAGTATGATACCTGATTCTCTGCCTTGTAAGCCAGACAGAATACTACAGGGTTCCTGATTCCCACAAATTCCTTTTCAAAAATCCTGTTGTTGGACCCTGAAACCATTTCTCAGGGGCCCAAGGGCATTTAGGCTTCTTCTGCTAAAAATTCTACCTCTTCTGATAGAGACTCCAGGGCGCTGGATTGATGGGGAAAAAGGGTTTATACTTCTGCAATCTTGGCAATCAGGGCTTTAAACTGTCAAATTCATATGCTAAAATAGCATATCATGGGACAGCTTAAACAGAAAATGTTGATTTCTGACTGTGTGGAAAATAAAGATTTACAGGATTTATTGCATTCAGCTGAACAAGTTGGAAAACATACTTTACAATGTGGTTTTGATTCTTTGGAGGCCTCTTGCAGGGCTGCTGTTACTGGGTCTGTGCTTAGAAGGCATGCTTGGCTTTAGGAGCAATCTCTGCCTGATCATGTTAAAGCAAAATTGTTGGATGCTCCTTTGCAGCAGGACCGTCTGTTTGGCAATAAGGCTGAAGAAGTTCTAAAAAAGATGGAAGATGAGGCTAAATCTATGCACACTGTGAAAGATATCTTACAAGTACAACTTCCAAGATTTAGTAGGCACTGGCCTGCTAAGAACTGGTCCTTTCCAGTTCCTTCCAGAGCAACTCAAGTCAGACGCAGACATGCCAAAAGCACCAAGTTTCAATCCCAAGGGACTATCAGAACTAAGCAATGGGGTGCCTCCTCTTCCAAATCTGGAAACAACAAGACTCCTCTCTATGGTAGACAGTCTCAATGACTTCCCTTTAGAATTCCCAAGCACTTGCCTTTTAGCCTCCCCTTTGGGGGGAAAACTGGCACTTCATGCAAAACACTGGCAACTTATAACCCAGGACAAATGGGTTTTAAATAGTGTTCCAGGGATACAGATTTCATTTTAACACGTTGCCAACTCCAAGCGGATGGCCAGACCTGCCCCCAAATCAGTGGGCAGAAGCTCAGAAACAAGTACTTTCCCTCTTAAACATGGGGGCTATTCAACTAGTACCAGAAGGGGAAAGGGACAAGGTTTCTAGTCCAGACTTTTCCTGGTACCCAGAAAAGACAAATCATGGCGTCCAATTCTGGACTTGTCTACTCTAAACACTTTACTGGACATTCCAAAATTCAAGATGCTGACTCTTCACCAGTTACTTCCTATGCTGGGCAAATATGCCTGGTTGGCAACTCTAGATCTAAAAGAGGCATACCTGCATATCCCAATCAGGGAATCTTGCAGAAGATACCTCCGCTTCAAAGCAGGCTTTTTGCATTATCAGTTCTCTGCACTGCCCTTTGGCTTATCTACTGCGCCCATAGTCTTTACAAAGTGCCTGGCTCCAGTAATTGCATTTTGCAGGCAAAGAAATATTCAAGTATATCCGTACCTGTGCGATTGGCTAATTCAGGCAGAAAACAAGGCAATTCTTCTAAAACATCTGGCATTTGTAAAAAGGGTTCTAACTTGTCTGGGGTACACCATAAACTAAAAGAAATCACAACTAGTACCCTTTCAAAAAATAACATTCCTGGGTGCAAGCTTGAATACAACTGCCCAGATGGCTTACCTTATGCCAGAAAAGCAAATTCAGTTGGTGACTTACTTCAAACAGGTGGCCACAAAAACCCTGCTATCAGCAAGACAAATACTGCAAGCTTTGGGGTTCATGGCCTCCTGCTTTCTTCTCATTTCATATGCAAGACTGCATATGAGGAAACTTCAGTGGTACTTAAAAAGTTTATGGAGTCAACATTCTCACAGCCTGGAAACAATGATTCCCATCATACCTTGCCTGCAACTAGATTTCCTCTGGTGGTCAGAGGCCTGCCACCAAAACAAGGGACTGCCATTTAGACCCCACCCCCTGCCGCCCAAACCCTAAGTATAGACGCATCAGACTATGCATAGGGGGCTCATCTGGCAGGGAAGTGCATTCAGGGCAAATGGAGCTCAAATCAAATGCACCTTCTTATCAATCAAAAAGAAATGCTAGCTGTACAGAAAGCACTGACAGCCTTCAAGGACTACCTTCATCCAGGGCAACTAATTGTAAAGACTGACAACACCACAGTTGTGTGGTACATAAACAAGCAGGGGGGTACACATTCCTACCCCCCTACATACAATCCATGGCATTGTGGAACACATCATTGACCCTCTCAAATTCAACTACAAGCTCAATTCCTGCCAGGAAAGCTGAATACTCTGGCAGACGGACTGAGCAGAAATCTCATGGACCCACATGAATGGAAACTGGAACCACGGATTTTCAACATGTTAGCATGCAAATGGGGGAGTCCAGGCATAGATATTTTTGCCTGACCCCAGAACTATCAGTTGGACAAGTTTTACACAAGAACTCATCACAAAAAAGCCTGGAAAGTGGGTGCTGCATCATTCAGCTGGAAAAACCTATCAGTCTATGCCTATCCCCCTCTGCCTCTGCTCTCTAAAGTTCTACTAAAAGTCAAACAGGACAGACCAAAAATGATTTTGATTGCTCCAGACTGGCCTCGCCAACACTGGTACCCACTCCTGCGCAATGTCACACCCTCCACCGTGGCACCTGCCTCAGATACTTTACTTACTGTCTCAGCAGAACAACCAAATTCGGCACACTCCGCTCCAGACTTTGAATCTTGCAGCATGGCTAATCACCTAAATTCACCCTTTGCATCCCTCAGCAAACTTGTGATGAATGTCATTTTGGAGGCAAGAAGGCCTAGTACTAGAAAATCTTATGCTGACAAATGGAAAAGATTCTGTCAAAAGGGATAAGCACAGCAGTGCCCAATATTCCTCAGATTTTACAATATTTAACTGAGATGCTTCACAAGGGCCTGTCCTTTTCTTCCATAAAAATCTATGCCTCAGCCATTTCAGCTCATTACAACACAGAACCTCCCCTCTTCTCTCATCCTGTGCTAAAGCAGTATTTCAGAG
>NC_056747.1:167474899-167537399 GCF_019279795.1 Protopterus annectens | reverse complement strand
GATTGGAAAGTGTGACCATTGTTTAACTTCTGTATACCTACTAAGTTTTCAGTCAAGTCCAGTAGGTTTAGGGTTTTTGCTTACAAGTGCCTCTGTAGGTATTTTTCCTCTGGTAGATGGCAAAAGGTAACTGGAAACAATTTGGGGGGGGGGGGTGTAATGAGCTGGCAGAGTGTATTATTTTCAAATTCTCTACAGAGCAGTTTGTTAAATGCCATTTAAGCAAATCGTTGTAGCTAAGGGTTAAGACGTTCTAAAACCACATATAATGCTATTAGCTGCCAAAAAAGCAATTACTAGAAAAGTGAAATGAAACTGAAACAAAGCACTAACTATTATAAATGAGGTAAAGGAACTGGAGGTGGTGGTATCTTGAAAATAAAGGAGCATATGTAGAAGTGGAATTTGTAGGAACAATACATGCAGAATAATGGTGAGGAGGGCGGAGGTTTAAGGAAAGGCTGGAATTGAGCAGTTTATGTATGGAGTGAACTGATAGTTTAAAAAAAAAAGCATATGTATGCTGCATGAGTGTTTATTACCTATGTCGTTTTTAAAACTGTAGTTAAAAATGTAAAAAAAAGTGCAAAAGCCAGTAAGACAAGTAATTTTTATGGTTGTGCTTTCTGATGTAGTGGTTTTGCCCCCTATCCTGTCTGTGCGAGTTCACTGAGATCTGGGGAGGGGGAAGAGAAATTGTTGGGGGAAAAAAAAAAATCTTTTCTAAGTTATACAGCCTTGCAACAGATTACAATACCGTTGACCATGGCGACATGCTGTGGAGGTTTAACAGTTGCAGTGTTAAAAAGATCTGTCAAAGGAGCACACATTAAATGATGGTGCTTCCTCCTGTTAACATTGCTTATACCAAACCTATCTGCAGTGGTTGTAAGTGGGGTGAAAAAGTGTCTTCGAGTTTCAGTTAATAGAACTAAAAGGTGGCCAAGTGCACATCAGCAAGAAATGGCCGTTCACCATTTGCAGGTGGTAACTGTAATAAGTGCTTTCATATTTCTTCAACAAAGTCTTCTATACTTTGTGCATCACAACTTCCAGCGTTGATTGTTGCATACCTATCACCATATTTGTAATCTTATAAGTCTTAGTGTACCTCTCCCCAGTTACAGATCGAACTATCTTTAGTGAAGAGCAGGATGGCGCAGGGGAAGCATGCTGGGCCCATAACCCAGAGGTTGATGGATCGGAACCATCCTCTGCTGTGGAAAGAGTGCTATATCTAGAGTATATGATTTTACTTCGGTGTAAGAGAAACTATTTGGCCCAGGACAGGTTTTCTGTGTGTGTGTTGTGGGCAGAGGGGTAATGTAAGACAAGTGAGACAGGATGCTTGGAGTAGTATTTTTCTCTGTTTACTGATGTCTAGTATTTCAGAATGTGGCAGCAAGATTTTTATGGATGTACCTTCAGCTTTGATTGCTCTTCGAACTTTTTAAATCGTACTGTGCATACCTAATCCATGTTAATGTGTATTCTTGTGTACCTGATATGTGCTAGATTAACACGGAATGAGTGGGAGTTGTCCATCTTCATAAATAGATTGCTTTCTTGCAGTAGACTTGAATCCACATGTAACTTGTGTTGTAAAAACTTGTTTTTTCTGGCGTAAAGCCTGCTGGATTTCTGTAAGAGATGAGGGGGGGTTCTTTATCTGAAACTGAGCCAACGCCTGCAGGACCTGGATAAGCAGGAATAACTTGCTGGTTCACTCAGCTTGTAAATGAAGCTGTGAACAGGAAGAGATGAGTGGCAAAACCTTGTGCTACAGCAGGGGAAGGGAGGGCTGTGGTACTCTTATCTAGGCATCTGGACAATCTATTTTGGACTGAAAAACCCTCAAGAAAACAAATAAGAATGGAGTTTTAAAGGAATGAAAAATGTATATGTATATTTTTTGAGACCCACTGAGTGCAGTCCAGGGCCATTGTCTTTTGTGTAGTGTCCTCAAAGTCTGATATTGCGTAGAAGGAGGCTGTGGGCATGAAACAAGGGCTATAATGTATAGCAGACTCCTTTACAGTTCATTATTTTAATGTTTAGAACATATTGCCAGCCTGCACTTGTTTACTTGAACTCTCAACTTCATCGTTTTCTTCAGACAGCTCTTAAATAATCTTCTGTTAGATTAAATATAATTTACAGATCTGTGTTCCCTTTTTTCTTTTAGAGTCTCTCTGTGCAAAAACTCGGCTCTCAAAAACAAGTTGTTTGTCTTTTCCCGGTTAAGGGTCGCCACAGCGGAACTCCGGTCCGCGAATGATTGGCAGTTTTTTATCGTGTCAAGTTGCCAGCCCGACTCCCAACCTTCAACAAAGGCCCATTCAATGCATGTCTTTCGAACACCCACTTGACCACGGGGAGGACATGCAGACTCCACACAGAAGGCACTCCCAACCCAAGCCGAGAATCGAACGGGAGAACCTCTTGCTGTGAGGCAGTAACGCTACCGCTGCACCACCACAGCAGTTGCTTAGCTCTCAAAAACAAGTAAAAAAATAGAAAATGATATAAATATTTAAAATAAGCAAAAATATCTGCCAGCAGAACAGGAAAATTTCCCTTGCCAAGACAAGTAAATATTTCTAGCCTCCAGCCCCCCCATGGGCATCTTAAAAACTAGTAAATTTGTTTAGTACAAAGAAAACAAATTAAGTTTTATTTTCTGAACATGAAGGAAAGTTTGCTTTAATTTAGAACGTGTTAGCCATTGTCTTGAAACATTTTTAAGAGTTGTATCATACAAATCATTGCAACTAGACTAAAACCAAATTTTTTTTAGATGCAAAGCAAAAGATCAGCCCTTTTGTCTAAAATTGTAGGAAATTTTCCTTGAATTTAACATTCAGTGCTGGTTTAAATGTCTTGAAATGAGCCAAAATACCCTGGAATTTACAAACAAAAGTATACTGTACTACAGATTGCCTAACTGCTAAAATAATTCTATATCCAGAGGCATGTATGGCAGAACAACAGGCAAAACCAAGGCCATTGCTCACTGTGATTATGAGAATGTCAGCATATCAGATGTAGTGACCTTATGAATAGACACGCAGTAAATTAAACCAACACCCTGCCAAACAATTAAAGATTAAATAAAATTTGAAGTTTGTCTTACACTACAAGGGACACGGTCACGACCGGGAATGAAAAAAAAAAAATGGTTGTGTGCATTTCTGCTTAACAAGGAACTTTTTCCACTCGGCCATAACTTTTATGAAGAGGTCATGTCACGGTCATGAATGGCATCTGACATTACTTCAGTCTGCAGCACAGAGAGAAAGTGTCACAATGCACTTAGGATATGTTAGGTGAAAGGTGTAATATGCTATGATATACATCACACTTTCATAAATATCCTCTTTTGGGAAGGTCATGAAAGGCATGGTTCCAATGGCCAGTAAGCAGTTGGTTTCACAGACAATCATGGCAAGGCTAAAGACTGGCCTTGTTTGAAGAAAGGTATTGGGGTCTTCTTTACACTGACCAAATCAAGGGGAAAAATAAGAGATCATGACCAAAAAATTGATTCATTCTAAGTTATGCTGAAGTAATATATAAAATTATCAATAATTCACAAATTTCTTACCCACAGGATGTGAAGCAAAGCCTCACTTGCATGTAACTTGGGTGGAGCCACAGGTGATGGGAGCATATCTGGTAAAGCCTTTATCGAGGAAATTGAGTGCTTCACTGTTGAAAAAAAAAAACAGAAATCTGATTTACTGTGGCCAGTTGTTTTCAAAACCAACAGAGTAGTTCAGATTTTTTTTTCTGCACTTGGGTGTTGCAGTGTCACGATACAGGAAATGTTAATTTTTGATACAATGCCAATAAAAGTATTGAAATTTAATATGATTTTCTATACTTAACACAGTATATCTAAATCAAACTATATTTACATTTGGAGTTTTATTTGCCTGCAGTCAAGTCTTTTCAGTGATAAACACTTTGAGACCTATGCAGAGTTTAATTTTTTTGATAGGTTTGAGGTAATTATTGTGTGATGGTAGCCCATTCTCAATAGTCGAGGGTTGTAGAGTAGATACCATGAAAAAATTAATTGAAATACATGATCAAATCAATACTTTCCATATGTTTGACAACCCTATAGTAGGAGGCACTTATCCGTACTCAGAATGTTGTCTGATGGTATAAGCCCAAGTTTGCAGAAGCAAACAAGAGCTAATTACCATTGTCCAGCAGCGATGGCTTCACGATCTTTCTGAATACAGCATAAAACTATGCCTTCCCATAAAAGGTACCCCAGCAGGTGTGTAGATCATTTAAACAGGTGTTCCCTCGATCGGGGATCCAGAGCTTATCCATAAGCTGACATGCACACACAGCCAGAGAGCGAGAGGTTGCAATGTCAAACATAAATAAAAGTTATAGATGGGTAAGTAAGGATTAGACAAAAAAGATCAAAACTTTTAATATTTTTGTAGGTATTAAAAAATAATAGAGCAACAGTAGCTCTGGGGACTCATTGTTTTCCTTTTCTGTTGCAAAAGCATGGAATACCATCCCCGTATATATTAGGACCACTGAAAACAAAAATGATTTAAAAAAAAAACTCCTCCTGTCCCATTTACATAGTTCTTGGTTATGTAATTGTTCTGACCCTGGGTAGCTTCATTTAATTCGATCATATCATACCTTAACCTTCTGTGAAAGCTTGCAACAACTCCTTTCTGTACTCCTAATCAATATGTGTTTACTATACTAGCCACTGATGAATGTAACCAAATGGCTGAACAAAATGTCCTTCAACTATATTGTTTATTGTAACACTCTGTGCTCCTTATATATAGTATATTATAGAAATAACCCACGCCTGGGTGTGGGTAATGCTGGATTTGCCCACGGTTGGTCTGGTTTGGTCACGAGGGCGAAGCCCGGCTGGCCAAACATAGCCAACCGTGGATAAATCCAGCTTTACCCACACCCAGAAGTGGGTTATTGCTATTATATAATGACATTATTTATTTAAGAAAAAAAATAATTACTTTTCTTAAATAATGGCATTGTATAATGCCTCCTTGCTGCCCTTCCATAGCTGTCTGGTATTCTACGGCAGTTCTGATGTACTGCGCATGCCTACGCAGTACATCAGAGCTGTGGGCAAAAACAAGGGAGAAAGCAAGATCTCCGTTGCTTTTTACAAATTGTTTCGCTATGTTAAATGGGTTTAACATAGCGAGACAGCTTTAAAAAAAAGCAACCGTTGCTTTTTTTAAAGCTGTCTCGTTATGTTAAACCCATTTAACATAGTGAGACAATTTTGAAAAAAGCAACGGAGAAAGCAAGATCCCAGTTGCTTTTTACAAACTGTCTCACTATGTTAAAGGAGTTTAACATAACGAGACAGCTTTAAAAAAAGCAACGGATAATCTCCGTTGCTTTTTTTAAAGCGGTCTCGTTATGTTAAAGGAGTTTAACATAGCGAGACAGTGTGAAGCAACGGAGATCTTGCGTTCTCCGTTGCTGTAAAAAAAAGTTATAGTAATGGAAAAAGTCCGGGCGACTGGACCTTTTTCCATTACTATAACTCTGATCTACAACGTGCACGCTGACCAATCACCGTGCACGTTTTTGAATATTAATGGGGGTCGTTGTATAATTACTTTTTGTTCCTTTCTTGGTGTTGAAACTGTACTTTATTAACTTTTGACTCTGTACTGTACTTTAACATATGTATTATTTACTGTATTTGCTGTACTAATCTTTGTGGAGCTTTTCTCCCTGGGCCTCAGCTGAAAATGGGATCCATGCTCAGACGGACTTTCCTAGTAAACAAATGTAAAATAAATATATTTTGAATTTTTCATTCTGCATTCATTATTGTGACTCAACTGATATAGCTACACTATATCTCATTTAGAGTTTGGTCACATGTACGGCTACTTAAAATGAGCACATTTGCTTATATGATCCAGTTCTCTGAAGCATGGATATGCTTAAAGAATCTTCTTAGGCTTGTCCTGCTCATTAGTGAAATCAGTCAAAGAAGGCACATCTTGCTTGGAATTCAAGATCCAAGAGCTGTGAAACATCCTTCTTGTTGGGTCTGACCTTGCTTTTGTACATCGGTCTGTAGAGAATTTTAATGTCTTGCCTGTTTCTTTAGTCAGGTCTATATTAGATAAGCGAAAGTTTATCTAATAGAGTGCTGACTTCATCGGAAATCGAAATCGCTGTTGTAAGATTGCGGTAAAGTGAAGATGGGAATATTTGCCTTTTCCTCACTGTAGTGCTGTCTTGGAGTTGGAATATATGTTTGGGGGGGGGGGGGTGCAACCCTGCACAATTGCAATTTTGAGTTCTAGGCTTTTTGATGATATTAGCATTCGATTAGATAAAATTTTGTTTATCTAATATAGATCCTTAGACTATCTACCGCAATTAACACGTATTGTGAAATTTAATGTTTTCTTTGTAGAAGTTGTATTTATACAAAAGCACTATATTTTAGTTTGTGTTCTTACCATCCAGCTGGTCAAGCTCTAGTGTTCTACAATGTGGTGATCTCTCTGTCACAGAGGTATTAGAGTTGTCAGTCACATCAGTAGACATCTCCTGGCTGTTTTGAAAGCTAAGGCGTTGTGGTGTCTTTCTTGAAGGGTTCACTCCCTGCTTCTTTTGGGGTGTTGTCATATTCTGAACCGTTTCCAACAGCTGCTTCACAGATTCCCAACAAGAAACCGACAAAATTGTTAGTGTTAAGAATCTGATTTAATAAAACTGAATCCAGAAATTAATAGATACAGACACATGTTGGCCTGATTTACATATTAAACACCTTGTAACACCTGTGTCAGATGTTTTCACTTTAGTGGGCAAGTATAGAGTGCTGCGTTTGGAAATGTGAGTAGCAGACTTTTGACATAACCACTGAGCTCCACTGGGTGCAGATCTGTCCCATAGCATTGGGTAGTACTCTAGGAGATCATTTGCCATAACAGTGAGTTCACGGTTGCATGGGTACTGGAAGTCATTCCCAGATGTGGTCTTAATGGAAGTCATGCTTTTCACTGTATTTCTGACTAATTGACAGCAAATATCTTTGTAAAGGGTATAGTATCCTTCTCCAGCTTGCTGCTTTTCAAAATAAAGATGTTTCTTGAATGATCCATCTCTGTGTCTTTTGTATAAGACATACGGTGGGCTTAGAAGCTGCACACTTTTGTTGATACCATGCTGATCTCTTGGCTTTGGAGAATGGTGGGTAGATGGAGCTAAGAGTGGGGCTGAAAACATAGGTCCCAGAGGAGGTGCCTGGCCTACACAGGTCTGATTCTTTGCCCTGTATATGAGAAACATATATTTAATGGTAATTATAAGGCAAAGAAAACTTAAATGCAAGAACAAGGAAATGTAAAAAAAATAGTCTTTAAAATGTATAATGGTCATGAAATGATTATTTGAGAACAGACATTACTGTATGGTTACAATAAATGTTGTCCCATGTGAAAATTTGTCAAAAATGTGATTACCTCACTTTCACCATGAGTAAGTCTCCAAATGGTTCTTCTGAAAAAGTGCTCTGGCCCAAGAAAGAGATCACGTAAATCCTCCACAGAGAGGCTGGGCAGCATGTCTGTGGTTATATTAGCAGCTGAAAAAAACATATACTCACACAGTAAATGATCAAGCAACTTATTTCCAACAACTTCAATCTTCAATTCATTTAAAAGTAAAGTTTTATAGTAATGCACATCATTATATACAACATTATAATACAGTTTTATCCAACTTCTCTTAAGGTGACTTACATCAATGAATCAAAGAAGTACAATGCTTCATGAAATGCAAAAGCATGAAAATAAAACATTTCACCCAAGCGACCCCTTTAGTAATGTCTCCAGGTATGTGCAAGCACTGAAGTCAAACATTCTACAAAAACATACCACAAAATACAAGGAAAGACACTACGTCTTACAACCTTGTCATCTGAAATAGAAAAAAAAAATGTTGCTCATTTGCAGTATGGGAATGGCCCAGTAAGCAACTCTGTACTTGCTTTTCAAATGTAGAAAACCTGCCCCGTCAGCTCAAAAGTTGAGCTGGTTTCTCGAGTTGTTGCAGTTATTTATTACTAACAGTCGACTTTATCAGTTAGTACCTAGGTCCGACCCAGTGGCATAGCTAGAGTTGTGCTGCCCAGTGAGATCTTTGAGTTTGCCACACCTCCTCCCTCACAAAATAAAACATAACGTTTTGTGGGGATTTTTCCGATCATACCCGTCCGTCTACAAACATTTAAAACCTAAAAGAGAAGCCAAGTGCTCTGGATTATGCAGAATGCCCCTCAATTGGCCATGTAAATGAAACCACTGTTCTGCATTGAACAGCTTTGGCTCCACTACACAGCTTTTGATTGGTTCATATTCTGCAATTACTGCTAATCGGCATCGGGCCCCCCAGAGCAGCCCCTCTTGCAACAACTCCCTACCCCTCCAAAGCAGCCCTAGACATTCCATTCTCCCTAGTTACCATAAACACTGTTCGTACCTGTTGCGTACTGCTTTCTTATTTACTTCTACAATGATTACAGATATTGAAATAAAAATAGCACAAACACAGCCATTTGCTAAACAAACAATACAGTCTCACAATGACAATAGACTTGGCATGACCAGTAAACTTCTCTGTCTTGAAACTCACTGAAATGGCATTAAAACTCGCATTCAAATAAAATGCATCTTGCCAGTGGAGGATTACATTTACCTTTGGCTGTTTTCAAACCATAGGCTCCTTGCACACATTTTTAGGGCCATGCATTCATGCGTGTGTTCTTTGAATCACTTTTCTGATTGTATTAAATTATATTTATTGTATAATACAGCACCACTTGTTAGAATGTGTTTTAAATTTGTAGTTTTGAACATTCTTTCAGTAAGCAATGAAACAAAATGTATTAACTAACCATGACAAAACTACTCATTTCAGAAAATTTCAAACATAAAAAGAAACTCAAGACATCTGTCATTTCAATCCACCAGTAAGCGCAATCTCTGCAGAAGTAAAAAACATCTGAATAATTCCACATTAAAATGAACTGGAAAAGGTTGCTCCTGGCAAAGAACTTTACATTTCAGTGTTTCAGCTACAAATTCAGTGCCTGCTGCCCTTGAAAAATTAAACTGCTGATGTTACATGAAAAAAAAAAATGGTAATCTGGTAATGTTGGTATACAGAATGACTGACAAACCGACAAGTTCATAGTTATTAGGCATCTCATACAAAGGAGAGCACACTCAGGAGTGCAGAACCATACCCCCCCTTAAAATGCACCAAATAATCAGCAATCAAAAGGGCATTGCAATACCAGCAGTCAGTCTACATGGTGTGGGAGTAGAACCCACAGTCTTATGCATTAAAAGCAAGTAATACTCCCTGCTGTTATTAATGCTTTCAAATATTTCAGCACAGTAGTAGTGATATTTGCTCAACAACAGCTGCACATTGAAAACAGACTTGGCATACATGCAGCACTAAACTTGTTTTCCCCTGAAGCTCTCGGCTCCTTGTAAAATCCGCTTGATATTCAGCCATATCTCTCAACTTTGTAGCATTAGATATCCAGAAAAAGCCAACATTTTTAGGAGGGAGCAAAGGCCTAAGACCAGGGACACATTTGAATTATTACTTGTATAATCTTAGAAAGTTGCTAGAATGAAATGTTTTTTGTTACTATGCATTTCCTGGAAGTACTAATACTGTAAAATCTAAAAAAGTTGTTACTAGACACAAGCTATAGGCAGATAAATGCAACAAATTCAACCATCAGCCAGTTAATAATAAAGCAGATACAGTCAATACAGACAGCTAGAATAGACCATTAATCTCACCATACTGTAGTGATTCATGTAGCTAAATTAACATTCAGTAAGCCAAACCTGTAAATTGATAAATCTCAGACAGTGTAAACTATTTTTATCTGCTAGGCAGGTTACTGTACAGACACAAAAACAGCAAACTCACAAATATCCCAGAAATCCTAGAAAGATGCAATAAAAAATAAACATTAAATGCAGAGCTAGAAATCACTACAGTACAGCTGAATACAAATACCTGCAGTGGAGTATTGTTAATAAAGCAGATTAAAAAATATATACACATTTGTGTGTTAAAGATAAAAAAATAATTGCCTTAATCTGCTAAAGTATCCAAAAACGTTCAGTCAACCACTGAAATAATGACTCTCACGCACCACTAAGGCTCGCAGGCAACAGTAGAGCAGTTAAGAGGGAAAGAAAAAATGTCACCCAACACTGGCTGAGACTGAAGGCAGCAAGGCAGTATGGGAGTAAAGAAATGAAATTACAGGACAGCAATGTGTTCAAAAAAGGCTGAAGTACAGGAGTGCATACAGAAAGTGAAACCAGACTGCTTCTATCAGCAGAATCCTATCACTGGAAATGTAAATAGAGTACAGTAATGAACATTTAGACTATTATAGCATGTTTAATGACAGGAATGCAAAGGGAAAGTGAAAGGAAGAGAAATGCAAGGTATTGAGCTGTAGTATAAGGTAGGGTTTACTAGATACCACAGAGTTAACACAAAGCAGTGAGAGGGGTAAAAAGGAGGGAGGGAAATTTAAAGGGGGGGGGGCAGCATTTGTAGAGAAAGCGAGATGAGCAAGAAGGGTGATAGTAAAGGTGGTGCCCAGTGATGTGCAGAGTCTCTTATAAAGAAGGTATAGGTTACAGGAGAATGATGGTTTAATTTCAGACATTTATTTTATTTGTGTGCTGCAGACCAGGGATGTAAAACACTGAGTTTTGGTGTAGGTGTTACTTGAAACTCATGTTGGGTGATTTGCAGGCTTTCGGTGTGCTGCAGACCAGAGATTTAAAGCACTGAGCCTGGTGTAGGCATTACTTGAAATTCTCGTTGGGTGATTTGTAGACTTTTTATAATCTTAATCTGCTTGCACACCATGCAACACTATCAGTTTCACATCACTAATTCACCTTGCCTCCGTGTCTTTGGACTGTGCTAGGAAACCACAGTACCCAGAAAAAATCCAAGCAAACACTGGGAGAATATTGAAACTCTACCCACATGGGATTTAAACCCGGATCCTCAGCAGTGGGAGCATGAGTGATGACCCCACCAGCACCGTGCTGCCCTAAAGATATTTTGAACAAGAAAGCAGTGTGCAAAATTGCTATGCTCAAGTAAAAATGGGGAAATTTAGTTACAAATGGTTGAAATGCTTTGTTTGCATGTTCAGGAGACGTCACCATCCAAGCTTGCATGTTCTTCATATCATAGGAATCGCAAGTGGTTGTATCCTTTACTGTCACAATTTACATTGTTTGTGGAGATTGATATTTGTGTACTTGTGCTGTTTAGTGACTTTTCAACAAATGTTTTACTTTAAGTAGACATGTATATTTCTAAGATCATTCTTGAGTGGCTTGAAAAGCGACTATAAAATGTATTATTTCTGCTTGTGTTCATGTTGACCAGATGGATGGCAAACTTTATTTTTCAATTACAGTAGATGAAAAAGTATACACACCTCTGTTAAAATGCCAGCTTTTTGTGATATACAAAAATGAGACCGCAATAAATCATTTCAAAACTTTTCCCACCTTTAATGTGACCTATAAACCTGCACAATTCAGTTGAAAAACAAATCTATTAGGGGAAAAATATAAAAATAAAAAAAGTACAATAAGCTGACTGCGTAAGTGTGCACACCCTTAAACTATTACTTTGTTGAAGCACCTTTTGATTTCATTACAGCAGTCAGTCTTTTTGGGCAGGAGTCTATCAGCATGGCACATCTTGACTTAGCAATATTTGCCCAGTCTTCCTTGCAAAAGCGCTCAAAATCTGTCAGATTGCGAGGGCATCTTTTGTGCACAGCCATCTTCAGCTCACCCCACAAATTTTCTATTGGATTTAGGTCCAGGCTCTGGCTTTTGGGCCAAAAGTAACAGGTATTTGGAACTGTTCATAAGTCCCTCCACCTTGACTAAAGCCCCAGTTCCAGCTGAAGAAAAGCAACCCCAAAGCATGGTACTGCCACCACAATGCTTCACTGTGGGGATGGTGTTCTTTTGGTGATGCAGAGTGTTTTTGCGCCAAACATGCCTTTTGGAATTGTGGCCAGAAAGTTCAACCTTGGCCTCATTACACCATAACACATTTTCCTACATGCTTTTGGGAGACTTGATGTATTGTTTTACAAATTTTAGCTGGGCCTGGATGTTTTTTGTGTAAGAAAATTCCGTCTTGCAATCCCACCCCAAAGTCCAGACATGTGGAGAGTACAGGAGATGGTTGTCAAATGTAGTGCACAACCAGTACTTGTCAGAAATTTCTGCAGCTTCTTCAGTATTGCTGTAGATCTCTTGGCAGCCTCCTTGACCAGTTTTCGTCTCGTCTTTTTATCAATTTTGCCGCAGTGTCCAGTTCTTTGCAACATCACTGTTGTCCCATATTTTCTCCACAATTTGATGACTGTTTTCACTGTGTTCCATGGTATATCCAATGCTGTGGAAATTTTTGTACCCTTCTGACTGATAACTTTCAACAATGAGATCCCTTTGATGCTTTGTAAGCTCTCTGGTGAACCATGGCTTTTGCTGTAGCAGGCAACTGAGTAAATGTCAGGAAAATCTTACTAGGACAGCTGAACTGTATTTGGGGTTAATCAGAGTCTTTAATTGATGGCAGGTGTGTACTCAAGAATACTAAATGCTGTACCGCAAAACCTGGCATTTTAACAGGGGTGTACACTTTTTATATCCACTGTATCTTACATCAACAAAGGGTGACTGAACAGATAAGCCTGTTCTTAAGACATGTTGTGCTGTTTGAATGTTTGCAATAAATTAATGAAGAGGTAAAAGAAAAAGATATTTGGAATAAGAAATTGTGACTACAGCAAACCGATTATGCATCCTTGTACATGGTTATAAATTTTATAGTTTGTTTTAAGCATTTCTTTACTTAGAATCAATAATAAAATCTCAGTAACAACTTAAATAATCTTAAGATAATTAAGGACAAAATGGCTTGAAACAAGCGAACTTCTGTTACCTAAAAACTAGAAAAATCTTGTCAAGCAAGAAAACAAGCATTATTTCCTTGATATAAGATATTTAATCTTCCATAGAATTCACTTTTTGCAGTGCAGTGTTAATTTGTGTGCTTCGAGTTTGACACTTGTAGAACAGGGTTGTAAGTAAACCTTGTGATGTTCCTCGTAGTCCATTGTTACAGCACTGATTCTTTGGTATTCCTGCCATGCTGAAGCCCGCGACTGATCTGATTTTCAGAGTCTTCTCATCATCCCCAGTCAACAGGCATCCAGAGACCAATGTCTGGATGTCTGTGTATAAGAAGTGTGTTCAGCGCCATCTTAAGTTCTTTGTAGCTCTGCAGTCCAATGTGCCTCGTGTGTTTAAAGTGCTTGCAGTCCATCGGTCATTTTGTTTTTCCAGAGTCTCCTTCCAGTCAGGTAAGTACCCCTTTGGGGATTTTCTTGTATTAATTTTATATTTTAAAAAGGTCATCAATTGTTTGAAATGTAGGAAGCAAATCCCTTCAGCACAACATTTCTAACTGTCCTGGGAACAGTACATACAAGGGAGGAATGAGGCCTAAAAGCCAGCTGGACTTAAATGAGCTATGTGATGTTTGAGTGAGAAAGATTGGGTAGATCATAAGTGATGTATAATGTTTTCAACTGGGAGTGTGTCAGTATGGTTTGTGATGTAAAATGCTTGCGACTAGAAATGTGTCGGTGTGGTTTGTTTTCTTTTATATAAATGTATGATTGCCTATGTAGTAAGTGATGGTTTAATGAAGATGTTTCTTGTTTAAAAAAAGCAGGAATTGAATAATTTATGCAATATTGTTTTGGTTATATGATGCATAGCAATATATGTGAAGGATAATATTTGTTATGTTACTGTAGTTTTATATGAATGTAAATTTGTGTATGTCACAAGTGATTTAATAAAGATGTTGGGGGGGGGGGGGGATTTCTAACTTTCCTGACTGCAGAATTCTGTGTGAAAGCCCACAAATGTTTGGCCAGGGTATTAGCCACTCATATGGTGTCCTCCTCTTTGGTTTCTGTGGTGGCATTGCAACACACTGCAGCTGCAAGGCTTTTGCAGACACTAGTTTCTGCTAGCATCATTCCGAAAAAATGGAAAAAGACCAAAAATTCTGTTTCTGAGAGAGCTTCTGCTCTAGTCCCAAAGTCAGCTGACTCAGATGAGGTGCCTTTGAAGCACCCCGGTCCACCGAGTACTAGGCCCGAACCTTCAAGTTTGACTTCGGGAGGCCACCATGGTTTCCGGCCTGCCATGACACAGACTTGGTTAGATCTGAGGTCATTCAGCAAGCCTTTATTTCTGATGTTTGCATTGTGGGTCTCTGAGAAGGCACTTTGTCTATGGAAACTTTAACTGAAGTTGAGGTTGGACAACAGCAATCTGAATTCACCCCCTTTTAAATGGAAACCTAAGCCGAAGCAAACTGTTTCCTTTTCTTTGCCCCTGCTTTAAGGTACTTCTCAGGCCAAAGTGCAAGACCTCCGAAAAATAGCATAGGAATTCATGGCTTTCATGAAATCCAGAGAGCCCTTCCACATTTCTACTGTTGAAGCCTTCCCATCCAAAAGAAGCAGAGAGCTGGCCTTTCAGGAAGATTCGATTCTTCAAGCTCAGAAGATGAGGTGTTGTCCTTCTCTGGACACCTGCTACCACAAAATTATTCAGATTCAGACTCTGACACCCTCTTTTCTGGCTCCCCCACAGGACCTTTCCTCCATAGAGTAAAGGAGGTTTTCAACTAAGAAAGTAAACAGTTCCCAAAAGATCAGACCCATGACAGGGAGCTTCCAAGTTTGCCTTTTCTCAGGCCACTGCTTGTCCCTCCTGTACACGTCATACTGGATGATGTCTTTGAAAACATAGCTTTGCATCCTGATTCTTTACCACTTGCTCCCAGGAAACTAGACTGATTTAACATGTTGCTTGAACCTCACAAGCTGCTCACAAAATTTCCAAGGCTGACTCCTTGGTAGTCTATACTGAATCCTGAAAAGGTGCACCTAGGGGACAAACTAGTCACCGCTTATCTAATGATAGGGAAAGTAGTCTATTAGACAGATTTGAGGAGATAGCTTAAACTGCTGCCACCCTTGCAATGAGAGCACTGAATTTCCAATTCCATATGCTAAGGTACCTTGAATATCTCCAGGATAAAATTCTAGCTAAGAATGTCTCATTTGTGGATGGAACCTTATCAAAAGCAGTTCAGGGGACATCAGGAGAAGCTTTACAGTTCTCCAACCACTCCCTAAATGTGGTTGTCACCGTAGTTGCATCATGCAGAGTAGCTGACATGGGTTTTATCATCTACTGACATGCATGGCTCCGTATCCAGACCATTTTAGATTAGGTCAAGACTGAACTACTGGATGTTCTTCTAGACCATTCTTTTGGGACCTCCAGTTGAACAGGTTTTCACGAAGCTAGCAAAGAAGGGAAAGTGCGTAAAACTGAAGGTCTTCTGTCTGATACCAAGGTGTAGAATAGGAATTACCCCTCAAAACCTTGGCCCCAAAAAAAAAAAAAAAAGGGAGGATTCTCCGTAGCAAGAGACTCGGATAGTCCAGGAGATGGCAACCAGAGCAGTCACACACAACAGGGAGGACTGAAGAACTCATCCAGCACAGAGACCAATTGTAACTATGTTCAGCTCCAACCTACCATAACCCTACCCACCCACCCCTCCAAATCTCTGTCTGGAAGACTTTCCTTCCTAAATCAATGGAAAACTATCACTGGGGACTAGTGAGTACCCAGCATTATAGAAAGGGGCACTACATAGAGTTCATAGAAATCTCACCCTTCTTGGGCATTGCAAAACCACCGATAGAATAAGAAAACCTCATCACCTGTCTTTGGGGAACTACTTCACCTAGCATCCACTCAGCCTGTTCCTCCAGGTCTCAAGGATCTTTGTTTACAAGAAAGGGAGGGCATCTGGAGGCCCATATTGGACCTCTCAAAAATAAACAGATTTCTCAATATCCCCAAGTTCAAAACGCTTCCTTTACAAAGCTTACTCTTAATGATTTTCCAAGATGCTTTCATGCTTACTCTAGCTGTAAAAGACACGCACCTCCATGTCTCTCTAGTACACAGTCACAGAAAATACCTAAGATTTTGTAGCAGCAGGCTTTTCCTTCCATTTCTGCTCTTTACATTTGGACTATCCATTGCTTGCATAGTCTTCACAAAATGTTTAGCTCTTCTGATAGCACATTACAGAACGTTGGGACCTCATATCTACCCATGCTCAGATGAATGTCTCATTAAGGGAAAATCCACAGCGGAGACCCTACGCACCTTGCAGATCACTGTTAATGATTTTCAGAAGGTTGGTCTCACCTTAAGTCTTGGTCACAAACTCTTCCTCAAACAAGTATCCTCTTTCTGGAAGCCCTAATAGATTTGGCCCATAAGAAAGCCTTCCTTCCCTAAGACAGAATATCTTTCCTGACAAACTACTGGACTAGCCTGTTTCGGAAACAATACAGCTCAGCAAGGGAGTTTCTGAGGATTCTGGGTTACATGATATCCTGCATTGTCATGATTCCACTAGCCTCCCCGGATACCCTGTTGCCTGTACTTTCCTGCCTGAAGGAGGAGTTCCTTTGCTAGAAGAACACCATACTGCAGAACTTGGGAGCAAATTTTTGTTCATCAGAAGCGGACAAGACCATTATCGTGGACAGTTCAGACATAGCTTCGGGACCCACTTAGGATACCTGAAAATACAGGGCATCTGGACACCACAGCAGAGGAAATTGAATGTAATTCAGAAGGTGCTACTAGCAGTCAACCTGGCCATAAAGGCTTTTCAGCAGAACTCAAGCCCAGGGACCTTGCTGATGTGGACAAGACAGCACCACCGTGATGTCGTACATAAACAAGCAAGGAGGTACACTGTTCTACCCTTTGTACAGCCACAGTAGGTCGGCTTGAACGTTGGCCAAGAGCAAGGGCTAAACTCTCTTAACATCTTAAATCCCAGGTCAGAACACCACTCTAGCAGGTTCAATAAGCGGGGATCTTCTTGATCCCAGCAAATGGATGCTGAAGAGAGAGAGGTGTTGCAGGACCTTAATCCTATAGTGGGAGGTCACCTCAGTTGACCTGTTCATCTTTCACCAGAACAGACGATGACAGAAGATGTTCATCGTGTTTCACTGTTGCAGTTATTACACTTGGGTATTCCTGCTGGCAGGCTACCCTCAGTCGGCCTGAATTCCAAAGTCCTGGTCTGGCATCTGTTGCCTTCGCCTCTTCCCTGACGTCAGTGCGCCAGGGGTATATAAGATGCAGCCGACGCCATTTTCTCCAGTCTTTCTTGCCACGCGGTGCCCGAAGCAAAAGCAGTTTGCAAGTGCCGGTCTGCTGACTCCTGAGATTTTCGAAATTGAATTTCGGAACTGAAGTCTTCCATAAAGCTAAGTACCCCATTGGGGAAACTTTCTTGCTCCAGACCAATGTCAGTAAAAGTTAACGATTGTATTTCTTGTGGGAAGCAAATACCTCATAAGGATTTTCACTCTTACTGTATTCCTTGCCTAGGCCCTGACCACGACGTTGCTACTTGTCGGTTTTGTGCTAGATTAAACCAACGCACTATTAAGCGTCAGTTTGATTTTGCTTTACATTACTTTGGCCGAAGGTTTAACTACATAATGCCGTCGGAACAACAGACCGGAATTCATAAAAAACATAAAAGGACAGGCATCCGAGGTCCAAAACCGATGACGAAGCCTCTTCTAGGCCAGTCGCCGGTTCTCAGTGAGGCGCTTTCGCAGCCCTTGACACCTGCTGCCTCAGAGCCACAGGCCGCCTCCGACTCCCACGTGGAGACAACTAGGCCTCTGGAAACTCGAGGTATTGGGCCTACGGAAATTATTCCCTCAGATTGGTCCGGAGCCGCTAAGCCGACATCGGATTCTGAGGGTGTTTTCAAACCTACTCAGCTTACTATCAAGTCCACTTCAGCAGCCAAGGCAAAGTCGAAAACACCATTAAAGACAAAGAAACAAGTACAGCATTCTCCTGGACAGTCATCCATGCCTAAGAAACAGATGCTTAAAATGGCCGAGGACCTAATTACTTTGATCAGGGGTTCCCATCCCCCTCCTGATAAAAGGCCTAGGCAAGACACTGACTATGACTCCTCTGACCAGGTTTCTCTTTCCTCTGATTCCTCTTCAGCACAGGGATATTCTCTTCCTCCCTATGAGGACTCTGATGCTGAAGAATCTATGCCTTCAGCCTCTCCTCCTGAGGATTACTCTTTTGGGGAAACCCTGCACACCATGAGGGAGCATTTCCATTGGGAGAGCCAGGATTATTCAGAATCCAAGAAAAGGCTCAGAGACTTTCTTTTCCTGCCTCAGCACAAGCCCTTTGCTATCCCCCCTGTACTAGATATTGCTGATGTTTTTTTTTTAATCCAGTTTGTCTCCTGATTCTTTACCCCCTGCACCAGTCAAGCCAGATGGGTACTACAGGGTCCCAGACTCTCATACATTTCTTTATAAAAACCCTGCTGCTGACCCAGAAACAATTTCTCAGGGTCCCAAAGGGGTCAAGGCTTCCACTGCAAAAAACCCTAGGGATTCTAGAGCATTGGATAGATGGAGGAAAAAAGTTTACACTTCTGCTACTTTAGCTGTAAGGGCTTTAAACTGCCAGTTTCACATGCTTAAATATCAACAATACCTAATGTCTTTGCTAAAACAGAAAATGCTTATAAGCTCAGAATGTCCTGACAATAAGGAAATGCAGGATTTATTGCATGCAGCTGAACAAGTGGGAAAGCATGCTCTGCAATGTGGTTTTGCTTCATTAGAGGCTTCTTGCAGAGCCGCAGTTACAGGCTCTGTCATTCGAAGGCATGCTTGGTTAAAGGAACAAAGTTTTTACCTGATCATGTTAAAGCAAAATTATTGGATGCTCCACTACGTCTTGATACTTTGTTTGGTGTTAAGGCAGAAGAGGTGTTAAAGAAAATGGAGGATAAAGCAAAATCAATGCAAACAGTAAAGGATTTCTTACAGGTTCAGCCACCTATATTTAGCAGGAACTGGCCTTCTAAAAACTAGTCCTTTCCAGTGTCAGACAGGCCACAACGAGGCAGATACAGACGCCCAAGAGACAGATTTCAGCCCCAAGGCTCATACAGACCTAAACAATGGGGTGCTTCAGCCCCCAAAGGCGGAGAAGACAAATCACAACCTTATAGGAAACAGTCCCAATGACTTCCCTCTACAAAAGCCGAGCACTTACCTTTTGACAGCACCCTTAGGGGGAAAACTAGCACTTTTTTCACAAAATAGGCACATGATCACCCAGGACAAATGGGTACTGAATATTGTTACTCAGGGTTACATGTTCCACTTTCACACCCTACCAAGGTCAAAAGGTATGCCAGACCTGCCACAAAACCAATGGGCAGAGGCACAAAAACAAATTTCTGCTCTCATGGACATGAGAGCTATTCAAAAAGTACCACAACAAGAACAGGGGCAAGGATTTTACTCGAGACTTTTCTTGGTACCCAGAAAGGACAAAGCCTGGAGACCAATACTGGACCTGTCAATTCTAAATACTTTCTTGGATGTTACAAAATTCAAAATGTTGACACTGCAGCAACTTCTGCCCATGCTGGGCAAGAAGGCTTGGCTAGTTACTTTGGACCTCAGAGGCATACCTGCATGTCCCAGTCAGACAATCTTGCAGAAGATACCTCAGATTCATAGCCGGCTCAATGCATTACCAATTCTCTGCACTGCCCTTTGGCTTATCTACTGTGCACAGGGTCTTAACAAAATGCCTGGCACCAGTAATTGCATTTTGCAGACAAAAAGGAATTCAAATATATCCCTACTTGGATGACTGCCTTATTCAAGCAGAGAGCAAGGACATTCTACTACAGCATCTGGCGTTGGTAAAAGAATTACTAATTTGCCTAGGGTATACAGTAAATGAAAATAAATCAAAAGTAGTGCCCTCTCAAGAGATAATGTTCCTGGGTGCAAGCTTAAATACAACTGCCCGGATGGCTTCTCACGCCAGACTAGCAAAGGCAACTGACTCATTACTTTCAAATGATGGCAACAAAGACCCAGCTACCTGCAAGAAAAATTCTGCAGGCTTTGGGCTTCATGGCATCTTGCATCTTGCTAATTCCATATGCAAGACTGCATATGAGGAAGCTACACTGGTACCTAAAAAATGTTTGGACTCAACATTGCCACAGCCTGGAAACAATAACTCTTATTCCCTGCCTGCAGCAGGAGTTTCGATGGTGGGCACTGGCCTGTCACCACAACAAGGGACAGCCTTTCACTTTACCCACAGCCAGGCAGACACTAACAGATGCATCGGATTATGCCTGGGGGGCACACCTGGCAGGAAAATGTATTCAGGGCACGTGGCCCATGGGCCAAATGCATCTTCACATCAATCAAAAAGAGATGCTAGCTGTACAGAATGCCCTGACAGCCTTCAAGGATCTACTACATCCAGGACAACTATTACTAAAGACGGACAATACTACAGTTATGTGGTACATAAGCAAGGGGGCACACATTCCTACCCCCTCTGCAGGCAAGCCATGATTTTGTGGAACACAGCACTGACCTATCAAGTACATCTGCAGGCACAATTCCTGCCAGGAAAGAAAAATACTCTGGCAGACGAACTAAGCAGAAACCTCATGGACCTTCACAAGTGGAAACTAAATCCACAGGTCTTCAGCATGATAACAAGGAAATGGGGATGCCCAAGACATAGATCTCTTTGCCTCCCCTCACAACTACCAACTACAGAGATTCTGCACAAGGACTTATCACTCACAAGCATGGAAAGTGGATGCTCTATCTTTCAGCTGGAAAACCCTAACAGTTTATGCCGTTCCACCACTGCCTCTCCTTCCCAAGGTGCTTCTAAAAGTCAGACAAGAGAAGCCAAAAATGATTGATTGCCCCAGACTGGCCACGCCAGCACTGATACCCAATCCTAAAGAGTTTGTCTCAAGGCCAAGCCTGGACTTTACCTCTAATTCCTCATCATCTGACTCAACAAAACAATCGGATCCTGCACAGCTAACTCAGAACCTTAAATCTGGCTGCATGGCGGATAATATAGCCACTCAGAACACACCTCTCTCTAAAGCTGTTATGGATGTCATTTTGGAAGCCAGGAGGCCCAGCACCAGGAAGTCTTATGCAGAAAAATGGAAGAGATTCTGTGCTTGGAACCAGGCACAACGACTTGAACCACTTGTTCCAAATATTCCTCAGATTTTACAATACCTAACTGAGATGCTGGACAAAGGCCTATCCTTCTCATCAATTAAGATCCATGCCTCTGCCATTTCAGCTCATTACAATACGGAACCTCCTATTTTCTCTTATCCACTGCTAAGACAGTACCTCAGAGGGGGCAAAAAACATAACACCCCCAAGGAGAGCGCTGATACCTACATGGGACCTCAACTTTGTCTTAGAAAAACTCACAGTACCTCCTTTTGATCCATAAAACACAAGAGGCCAGCATATGCAGCATATAGACACTTTATTCAAAAATATATATTAAGGCATGTAATGCCACAAAAAGCACTATTGTCAGTTCCTTTTGTGACATTACATGCCTTAATATATATTTTTGAATAAAGTATCTATGTGCTGCATATGCTGGCCTCTTGTGTTTTATGGATTAATGGTTTGGGCCGTGCATACCATACCTGCGAGGCATTTAGTTTCTACCTCCTTTTAAGCCAGCCAATACAGCTGATATAAAATTCTTATCATGGAAAACTGCTGTGCTCCTAGCAATAACTTCAGCAAGAAGAGTCTCAGAGTTACAGGCATTAATGGCAGTGGAACCTTTTATCATTTTTCATCCGGACAGGGTTTCTCTAAGGGCAAACCAACATTTATGCCAAAGGTAGTATCCAGTGTGGCTCTTAACCAAACCATTCATTTGCCAATATTTTATCCAAATCTCCAGAATAAAGGGGAGAGGCTTCTGCACTCTTGGGACATACACAGGCAGCTACGCTTCTACTTGGACAAAACAAAAGCTTTCAGAAAAACTGAGCAACTGTTTGTAGTATATGCTGCAGGATCACAAGGAAAGGCCATCTGTAAGCAGACTATTTCAAAATGGATAGGACACTGTATTCGTTTCTGCTATGCACAGCATGGCAAGTCAGTGCCTAAGAATATTAGGCCACATTCTACCAGGGCAGCAGCCACTTCAGCAGCCTTTCTCAGAGGAGTTCCAACCAAGGAAATTTTGGAGGCTGCAACTTTGGAGTTCAGTGCACATTTTTACCAAGCATTATCACTTACCTCTTTACTCTAAATCCAGAGCAGGCTTTGCCACTGCAGTTCTGCAGGGCCTCATAGCCACTCCTAATCCTATTTAGACCCAGCCGCCCTACCTCAGCTTTGGAATTCAACCCAAGTGTAATGACTGCAACAGTGAAACACGATGAACATAGTACAGTTGTGTACCTACCATAAATGTAGATGTTCGAGTGTATTCACTGTTGCAGTTCAGGTTACCCACCCTCCATCCCCCTTTCTTTGCTGGGACTTATCTATACTTCTCTATCCTATACAACCTATGTGGTGTATTTGCTTGTAGATGAAGGTATTGTTTTTATTTTACTGTATGTTTTTATAAGCAGCATGTATTGCCTACCTTCCTGGAGACACCTGACATCTGGGGTAAGAAAAACTGAAGAAAATGGCGTCTGCTGCATCTTATATACCCCTGGCGCACTGACGTCAGGGAAGAAGCGACAGCAACCGTCGCCTGACCAGGACTTTGGAATTCAGGCCGAGTGAGGGTAGCCTGCCAGCAGGATAACTCAAGTGTAATGACTGCAACAGTGAATACAGTCAAACCTCTACATTTATGGTAGGTACACAACTGTACTTTCTGCTCCCAGCTCTACAGACAGGGACTTGGAAAATAGATGGTTTCTCTTTCACATGGACAAACTTGTTTCTGTATGCATTCCCTCCCTTGCCTCTGATTCCCAGGGTGCTGATAAAAGTCCGAGTGGACAAGACCCAGTATCATCCTTGAGGCCTCCTCCTAGCTGAGGCAGCACGTCTTCTGGCAGTCTCAGTGATGTAGATTTTTAGTCTGTATAATGTACCTAGTTTTTGAATTTTTTTTTTTTTTAACCTCTTGATTACATGGTGCTTGAATTTTAACTGGTAATATATGATTACACCTAGTAATTTTGTGTGGATTTCTTGTTCCGTCTTCTGTTTTAATAGAAACGTGTTTTGGGATAATGAGCATTAATTTCAGTTTTGGGGTTTAGTAATAGTTGTGAGTTGTTCAGCCATGTTTCAGTCAATAGGGATTATTGTGTAAGGTTTTGGAGTTCAGAGAGAGATTTGGCAGAGCAAATTATGGTCTAGTCATCAGCATATCGAGCTATGCATTTTTATTAGCAGTGTAGAGGTTACTGATGAATATGTTGGAGTATTGGGCCTAGTATAGATCCATTGGGCCTAGTATAGATCCTTGTGGGGCAGCAAGAGTTGCAGGTTGGATGGTAGCAAAATCATTTTTCCATTTCAGTGCTAGCGCTCTGTTAGAGCGGTAGCTATGGAACCATTACAGTAAAGAATTGGTAAGCCCTAAGGATGAGAGTTTGTGGATGAGGTTCTGGTGGTAGACAGCATCTATTTTTATTTTTACATTTGTTTACTGGGTAAGTCTGAGTGGGCAAGATTGCCCGTAAAAGCTTTTGATACGTCTAGGAAAATGGTGGAGACTGTTTACAGCATTTTTCTGGGTGTTGACAGTATTACAGTTCAGCAAAGTAATAGTTGTGCTGTGATGAGGATATAAGCTGTGTTGGGTTGAAGACAGAAGCTGGTTAATTCTTGTATAGTTAAGAAGTTTCGTATGGATAGGGATGTTAAGATAGCAATTGGCCTTTAGTTATAACGTTCTGTATTGTGCAGCGGAACAATGAATGACTTTTTTCCATAAATGAAGGGACTTTATTTTCAGATATGGCTCAATTAATCGGAACTTAAAATTGATATTCAATAGCCTCAGCTGCTATTTTAAGATGCTTGCCAGGTAGATTATCAGGGGCAGTTATATCGGCTTTAAGTCTTTGATGCTGTCTGTGAGAACTGTTTGGAAGAAGGTTTGTGAGATGCTTTGGTTTTTATTACCAAAAAGATTACATTTGTTGATGGACCCAATAAGGGAACAGTGGTGTGAAGACTTCCATGGATTTTGATGATATTTCCTTAGAAATTAACTTGGGATAAAATGGAAGGATTTCCTGACTTGTCAAAACATGACAGTTCATTGGATGATATTGTGAGAGTTGTCTCATACGCACATTTGTAAGGAGTGCCATTTGTGACGAGATGAGAGCAGCTATTTTGCCGAATGCTACTACACTGTGCATTTTTGCATTTAACTTGACTGTTCTTTGTTTGGCATATTCTAGCCCTTGCTGGAGCTATTCAGTGATGGTACATAAGCAAATAGTGCCTAGTTTGCTGACAGAAATGCATAACATTTTTGTTGTTAAAGTAAACTTTTGGCAGTGTGTGTTTATTAATGAAAAATTTACTAAGGCATGGTCAGTGCCAAAATTACTGATGGACCTAAGCGCATACAGTACATGAACCAAAAAAGTGTGCATTTAGTTGGTTTAGAGTGTGTGAGGGAGAGTCAGCCAGAAGAGTGAAGTTAGTGATGCTGTTCACTAATAAACTGTCAGGAGGAGCATTGCATAAACAGAATTGGTAAGTAGTGTGGTGAGAGACTGCAGTACTTTGAATCCATTAACAGTAGAACAGGTTAGGCAGAAAGCTGTCACCACATTAGCTGCAGAGCCACATGCAATATTAATGATCACTCAGCATGGATAACGTGGGAGCTGATTGATTACATGTTTTAATGAAGCAATTAGGACTCTATACATTTTTTATTAGAAAAAATGTGTGCAAGACATATTGTTATGTTTAACAGAGGCAGTGGTACTGAGATAGGTAAAGTTGTATTCAGCTGTGTATGGCCACAGGACTTGTATGTTGTCTGATGGTATTGAGTTTATAGTGGCGTACAATTACCTGAAAGATTCTTTTCATTAAATTTGAGTTTTTTTCAGAAAGTACATTTCTTGTGAAGAGCCTACAAGTCATCTGCGTGAGTCATGTAACATGGAGACTTGCATCAGTAAATAGTTTATAGCTAGAAAGCCTGATATTTATTTCACCCATGAAAAACAGTGGTATCATTACATTTCAAGTGGCTAAAAGTATGACCGCTTAGAGTACTTTAGGAAAAAGGCTGTGTACATGACTCGTGACATGTTTATATACCTTTTTGTGTGTATGCTAGCAGTACCGCTGTCTGGAGAAACACTGAATTTGATATCAATGGATTTATTGTGCATCTCCTAGGTAAGATTGCTATTTTAGTAAATGGCGAATCAAATAAAATTGCAAACTTCCGATTTTAGAAGTTTGATACAGCACTAAATGACCTTGATCACTGTTTATTTTATACCTTTTGATCGCTTTCTGCATGATCAGTACTGACCCGAATAAAGGGCCCAGCCTTTAAAACAGTCTTGTGCCTTTTATCACCAAGCAGTACTAAAGGTACCATTGGTGATAAACGTTGACACTTTGCAGAAGTAGAACAAATTACATAATTAAGGTGGGTTTAAGTTCCATATCACAACATGGCATCTGCAACCCCAGGCATAAAGTGGTATTAAGGTGGCGCAGGTTTGATACAAGCTAGGTCAGGCACTGTGGCATTTACTGTAGGATGTATCCTCACAGTGGGAGCAAAACAGTAAAGGGTGTTGTGTTTACAACTGCGAAACAATTTGAAAGGCTTCATCATTGCTAACATTTTTTAATGAACCATAAAGCAGTCAGTGACTGCAGAGAAATTTAAATGGATGGTTTCACCATCATTAATGTTTTGTTATGAAGTCTTAAGTTATCACTGACACCACTCAGTGATGTCATAGTTGTACTTCCTGGTATAGGCTTAGAATGCTGAATGTAATGAGTCTGTCGTAACGCTACAGTAATTCATCCAGTAACAGTATCAGACCCTGTCTGAGCAAAACTGCTTCCAAGGCTTGCAAAGACTAACTTAAGCTGTGTATACACACAATTTGGTGCATTTTTATTCTTTTTGATCTTTCGAATGTTGACTGTTACTCCATCATGTAATTGTTCCTCTATGTACATTATTGATCATTTCTACAAATTGAATATTCTACAAAAACAAAAATAAAAAGGGTCATTCAAGTTGAGAGAGATCCCAGATGTTTGACCATGAGAATTCAAGGGTTGGAAAACTTGAGCTATTTGAAAAGAGTAGTAGTTAATCACTTTACTCAGTGGCATATAGATAATTACCGTTACTGCTGTCTCATTTGCAAAGCATTTACAAAAAAACAGCACTATTTGAAAATCTGTGCTGGAGGATACCAGTATGAAGATGAGGGGTTCTTGCTCAGGATCAAAGTTTAATGAGAAAATGTGTTACAAAACACAGTGCCTGCCAGGGCTGTGGAATAAGCTCTGTGGCACTGAAACAGAATACCTTAGACACCATCTTCAAAAATTAATCTTGGCATACATACATGCAAGTAAATAGTAGTGGTTGCTTGGGATGATGGCAGCTGATCCCACAATCACTGAATTTATTTAAACCCTGAATACAATGCAGCAGCCTGTTTCAGAAAACTTATCAGATGCAGTTTCACCATCATTAATGTCGTTTCATACTGGTCTCCTCCAGCACAGATTTTCAAGCAGTGCTGTTTTTTTGTAAATGCTTTGCAAATCAGACAGCAGCCACGGTAATTATCTATATGCCACTGTAAGCCTGTTTCCTACCTTTCCTGTAACTAGTGTTCCAGATACAGATTTGCTGTATCCAGGACTGTTTGTAAGCTTCTGAGCCCCCCAACCCTTTCTGTGTTGGAGAGAAGCCTTCTAGCTTATCAGTGGGAGTGGTAAGCATTAGGTAACCTGTCTACCACATAAGGAGTGGTTCTGGCCCAGATTTTGTAATTATTGGCCGTTTGGGCAATCTTCCATCTCTCTCAACTTTCTGATTTGAAAGCCTACATTTGCACTTGTTTCTGTCCTGTAACTCGTCTAGTGCAGATACAGATTCTTAGTTTTAGCACTTAAATTTGCTTATTCATACTCAGCACTTGTTCAGAACTTGTAAGCACTAAATATGCTACTAATTACTATAGCACTCAGTCTTCTTCATTACCTAGAGGAAAACAGTTTTTGTACTTACTTTTCTCACTGGCGTTGAGAAAAACAGCTCTTGTACTCACCTCACTTATCTAGAGGAAAATAGTTTTTTTATTCAGGCATGTCCAAGGATCAGCTTCCAGTGTTCTCCCCTGTCTGTCTGATGAATCTGGGCATCTTGAGGCAATGTAGAAATTGCGTCATGTACACAGACAACCCTCTCCTCCTACTACCCAACACTACAACCTGTGAGAGATGCACTTATCTAGCCAAACTGGAGGTAAAGCTCTCACCAACCAAGACTGAACCTGACAGTCATGAGGAGAGTGTAAACATTTGCACCACACCACACTCATCACATAGTCTCACTACGTCTACACCACCAAACTCCACACATAGAAACTCAAAAACATTCGCGGAGGCTCTCAATAATAATCTGCCTAAGCAACAGAGACCTCCAAAGCAGGAACACAAGCAACCTCCATCCCCCAACACAACCCAAATGAGACACAGCCCACAGATTCAGTGAGCCAATAAGGCAAAACAACATACCTAACACACTAGTCATAGGTGACTCTCTAGTCAGGCACAGTGATGTCCCACTCACCAGGCTAAACAAGGAGAAGGTTACTGTCAGCTGCCTGTCTGGTGCCAGGATCCGCCACATAACCCACGCACTCAGGTCACTCCACAACAAGTGCAAATATGACTCTGTTATTGTCCATGTTGGTGTGAATGACCTGAGACGTACCTCCCTGGACTACATGAAAAGAGACATGGAAGAGCTCTGCGATCTTATAGCCCAGGCAGGTATGACCCTAGCCGTGAGTAGCATTCTGCCATCGCCCAGAATGATACTGCAGTACAAGGACAAAATTATTGATTTCGACAATTGGCTAAGCTTCTGGTGTCATTCAAAGGGGATCCAGTATCTGTCTGCTTGGGATGACATGGTCGACAGACCACGATGCTTTGCCACAGATGGCCTGCACCTGTCGCCCCTAGGATTCCGGATACTGGTTAGGGCTCTTGCTGCCCCTTTAGTGCCTTTTCAGGGCAGGGTTCAAGTAACAAATTCACCACCATAACAGGAACAGGCAAGCAAAAACTGAGGGTAATGCTACTCAGTGCTAGAAGTCTAAATTTCAAAAGGCACTCACTTGAGGCACTCTTTAAAATGGAGAACATCGATACCTGTACAGTGACTGAGACCTGGTTCAAGGCTCCAGAGAGCACCCCTGCACTACCAGGCTATAACTCATACCACACTTTTCGGCCATCTGACCTGGACCGAAACACCAAAGGTGGGGGGGTGTCCATATTCTTTAAGGATATCCACACCTCCAGGCTAGTTGCTCAGCATAATGCATCCGAGGTTATCCAAGTGCAACTAACTCTTGGCAAAACTGCAGTCCAAATTGTAGCTTGCTACAGATCCCCCACCATGCCCCAGGATTCCCACTCGTCTCTTCTTGATGTACTGGAAAATATTAGGGTTCAACCAAACACCCTAATAATGGGCGACTTTAACTACCCCACCATTAACTGGGAAAACTACTCATGTACTAACTCTTTAGCGCAACGCTTTCTGGAATTCATAAACTCCAATGCCCTAGATAAACTTATCCACACCCCCACCAGGGGCAACAATATCCTAGACCTAGTCATTACCAACATGAGTGACTGGTGTTCCACACCTGAAGTCAACTCCTCGTTGGTCCGATCCGACCATAAGCTAATCACCCTTGATATCCACATCCCACCCCCACCCCCCATATAACGCCAACTTCATGCTTCTTAAGACAGAAGTAGTGAACTTCATCCCACCCATGCAGATGGACAATACAGTTACAACTGCAGAATCCTACACAAATGCGCTCTATAAGCACCTACATGAGTGCATGGATCGTGCTATCCCAAACAGAACCAAGACGCTATCCTCCAAAAAAAGGAAGCCAATCTGGTGGTCCCCTGCCATAAACTGTACAACAGAAGGAAGAAACTGTTGCAAAAGAGAGTAAAATCCCATGAGTGGAGGAGCTCCCTGGTCAGCCTCAGCAAGAAGCTGAGATCCCTTATAAGATCCTCCAAAGCTAGCTACGAAAATAAAATTGCCACTAATTCCAAGGACAACCACAAAGCATTCTATAGCTATGTCAAGAATCTCAATGGCAACACCCAGATCTGCTCTGAGTTACAGCACAAAGGCATGAAAATTACAGAACCATCTGATATTGCCAACATCCTGGCAGATAGGTTCAGTGCTAACTTTACCCCCACCCCCTAAAGGGCCCATATCTATACAGGAAGAATGCAGAGTCCCTGTAATCACAACTACGCAGGTAAAAGCTGCACTCTATAAAGCCAAGAACACAGCATCCATGGGACTGGACAATATCCTAGGCTGCGTTTTACACGAACTTCAGAATGAACTGGCTCCCCACTTAAGCACCATGTTCAATAATAGCCTCGCATCAGGCTTTGCGCCCAGTGAGTGGCGCACAGCAACAGTTATCCCACTGCACAAAGGCGGAGCCACCACTGATCCCGGGAACTATAGACCTATTAGCCTGAAGAGCCTGGTCTGCAAAGCCATGGAACGTATCATCATGGAACTCCTAAACAAAGACATCGGTAACCTCCAAACTCTGGATCCCACCCAGTTCGGGTTTGTGAAAGGCAGATCATGCCTCCTGAACCCGATCGACTTTTTTGAGGCAGTCACCAAAGCCGTAGATGAGGGTTAAGTGGTTCACGCAGCCTATCTTGACCTCGCCAAGGCTTTCGACACCATCCCCCATTCTGGAATTATAGCTAAACTCAGTAAACTAGTCATAAATCCCTATGTCACAAGATAGGTTGCCAACTGGCTCACTGACAGAACCCACACTATAAAAGTTGCAGACTCCAGATCTGACCTCAAACCAGTGACAAGTGGAGTACCACAGGGTTTTGTCCTGGGACCGCTCCTGTTTGGTATCTACTTCTCTGAAGTACAGGCTAACACAGAAGGCCTCTGGCTAACTACGTTCGCAGATGACTGCAAACTAGGAGCCATAGTCAAGTCCCCAAATGATGTGAACATCCTACAGAAGGGCCTCTCTATGACAGATGCCTGGTGTCAGGGCCATGGCCTCAAGCTCAATGCCAAAAAGTGCAGTGTCATCCCCTTTGGTAAAAACTCTGTACCCATGAACTATCATATAGGCAGCAATCTACTTAATACCAAATGCGTGATGAGACCTTGGGACCCAGGTGGACAGTAGTCTCTCCTTTGATGGTCACATCACCACAGTAGTCAGGAAGTCATCCTACGTGGCACACCTCGTCATAAAAGGGTGTTCTCATCCAGGAAAAGAGGTCATCGTTACCCTCTACTCATCACTCATTAGACCCATTATAGAGTACAACGCCCCTTTTGGAATGTACCTCACAAGACATCTGCAGCAGCTGGAAAGGCCACAGAAGTAGCTTACAAAGAGGATTACTGGACTCAAACAAATGCCCTACACTGACGGCCTCAAAAAACTCCAGCTTTACTCCGTAGCGTATCGCCTACTCAGAGGTGATCTCTGCCTAACATATAAAGCTATGTCAAACCCAGAGCTGTTGGACATGCTACACCTAAAGAAATCCCAATCCCTCCGAGCTACACGCTCTAGGACCTAAACCTTGTAACCACAATAAACAGGACATGGTGGAGGGATAGATTCCCATCCCAGGAACTTCCCATACTCTGGAACAGGCTACCCATCTATGTCAGGCAAAGTTCCTCATTAGCACTCTTCAAGAAAAATCTTGATGAGTGGATGGGAAATAGGAAATACACCCCAGGGATCACTTCTGTGTCTCTGCTCATCAGTGGCACAGGAAAATAACTTTCTTGGGTGGCGTAAGCCAGGGAACCTTGTTTGCTAGGCTTGTGTAGGCCCTTGGGCCGATAGCCTAGTACCTACCTATGGAACCTATGCACTACTTTGCATGTATGTGTTAGTACACACTTTTTTAGATTGTGTTTGTATGCTTGTGACTGCATTGAAAAAAAATTGTTCAATTTACTCGCCTGGGGTAAGGCACATCAAGTTTGATGGAGCCATATCCCAAACATGTCTGAGGTGATTTGCACTAATTTTTTGTTCTCCGCTGGACCTTGACCAATACTGTGGCTCCTCTGCCTGCATTTAATCGTTTCATGTCATTCTACAGGGCAGGAGTTGGACATCATCTGATCAGTTAGGCAAGAGTCTTGCAGCCTATTTGTTACTGCTTGAATAATGTTTGAACCATCAGTTCCCCATTGTCTTGGGTCAGGTGGTGTAGAGAGACAGCTTATTGGTTTAGAGGACCGGCCAACTTAGCTCTGGTAGAGCACATCCACTCCTTGGTGGCTTCCTTAGCTCTGCTGTGTGCTGCTAACCACAGGGAGTGTTCCTGCGCACACTGAATTCCCTGGCTTCCATATACGTACACATACACCTATACATATACTCAGTGGCAGTGTGCATGCTCTATTGGCCCATATTCTGTGCGCGCAACACCTAGTGCTTACTGTAGGTGCCAAATTGGTGCACTGGCGCTCCCTTCCTCCTTCCAAGATGGGGGGCCAGCAGTGGACGTGCACTTCTTTCCTGAAGCTATCTGAACGGCTAATTGATCTCTTGCCAACTTCACCTTAATCATGGCTTTTTCTCTGACATCTGAATTGGAAATATATTTTTGAGTACATATTTTTTACCTGATAGTTTTCTAAAGATATCAGAGATGCGTCTTTAAGTGCCAGTGTATCTTTTTTTTCTGTCTGCATGCTGACCATAGATGTGTGTCGAGAACCTTGTTTTTTAAATGCTTGAGTGTCTGCAGTACTTGTGTAAACTTTTTCCTGCAATGAGTCATCTTTGAATGTAGAAGTTTTATGGGGAGTTGAAAATGGCCAACTGCTTCCTTACTAAGCCCTGTCAAAGACCATGGGTGCCTGTCTGTTGTGTCTTGATTTTTGATAACAGAGTAGGCCATTATTTTCGGCTCTAATAAGTAAAAATGAGCACACAGATTGGGTATTCTGTCCCCAACTATTTGTGGCTCCTTGCAGCTTGCCTTTAGTTGATCACGTTGCTGCTTCTCGTCCACTGGGACTTCCAAAACTACATGTCCTCCCTCTGACTCTTGTTCTGTTTGCATTTTACAGATTGTGAGGAGACTGAGGCATCCTGAGGCAGCTTCATCTTGCTAGGGGAGTATTTTTTCTTGAATGGCCTAACCTCCGTAATGTGTTTGCACATGTTTCCCGAGGGGGGTGTCATGCAGTGGTTACTGCAGCATATTGTCAATGTTTCTGTGTGTAGTTTGGCGTGGTGATGGTGTCATGGCGATGTTTCCTCCATATCATTCCAGGGATGGATTTGCACCTTTTAAGAAGTTACATCATCTGTCAAACATAACTTTTGCTGATATCTGCACAGGGATAGATAGAGAAGCTTTGATAATTTTTAATGAATGCACCCATATGCATGTGCAGTGGTGTGCCATTAAAGGCTATGGATCCTTTGTTGTAGTCTTCTTATGATGACATCACTGAAGGGTCAAGTCATTTTGGTGGGCGTGTCTTCAGTAACATGTCTATACGAGTTTGCGTTTACCTTCACACATAAAGTAGAAATAATGGGAGAAAGCATAGATATCCTAAGTCACAGTGCATGACTGAAGTCTTTGGGAACACATTTTTTAGCAGTGTGCTGTTAGAAAGTTTTACCACTTGCTTGTGTTTGTGTTTTTAGGTATGTATATATGTATGTGTGTAAGAAAAATGTGATAACTACGGCTGAGCACTTGTCATGGGACAAACACAAAGTAGAGATCAAAAAGTGGTAGATAAAATATAAAAGTGTTGAACAGAAGCACACCACACAGTAATAAAGAGTACTTAATTCTCACCTCAAAACAGTGTGGTACTTTTTGTAAGAGGCAGTGAAGCATTCATTACATAGTGAAGTAACAGCAGAAAGTGGTGTGCGAAAGAAGGCAGGCCTTACTGAATGCATTAAAGCTTTTAGCTGACTCAGTAGCATTAAGGCTGGCAAGTCTGGTGGTAGGACCTAAAACGAAAGGATAATACACAAACAACCGTATGCAAAATGCAGTGCTGGCAATTAAATAATGAGAAAGGTGTATATTATATTAAGCGCTTTTCATTTACTACAATAGTAAACTTTATCAGACTCAGTCTGATGGGTAGGGCTGAGATACAGTGAAGCAGGGGAAGCGGAGACTCGATTGTGCAGCTTGACACTTGTCTATAGGTTGGTAAAGGTCACATTTGTATAGTAAGACAATGGTTTGGCGTAATGATGGGATGAGAGAATGGTGAGACTGCGCGTCTCTGCTTTGAGAAAATAGTGTGGATGGTGAAGTGCTGAGCCTTACTGAAGTAGAACATACAGAGCGGAAAGCAGTAGGAGAATGCTCAAGTACCAGGGCTGGAGAACTATGCTGGGGTTCCCGAAGACAGTAGGTCATTGGTAGGAGGGGAACCCCCGACTCTTCAAGGAGCGGAAAGCAGTAGGAGAATGCTCAAGTACCAGGGCTGGAGAACTATGCTGGGGTTCCCGAAGACAGTAGGTCATTGGTAGGAGGGGAACCCCCGACTCTTCAAGGAGCGGAAAGCAGTAGGAGAATGCTCAAGTACCAGGGCTGGAGAACTATGCTGGGGTTCCCAAAGACAGTAGGTCATTGGTAGGAGGGGTCCCCCGACTCTTCAAGGAGAGGAAAGCAGTAGGAGAATGCTCAAGTACCAGGGCTGGAGAACTATGCTGGGGTTCCCGAAGACAGTAGGTCATTGGTAGGAGGGGGGCCCCAGACTCTTCAAGGAGAGGAAAGCAGTAGACTGAGGTAAAAGTTCCAGAGAAGATAAATTAAGTTCTAGAAAGCTGGGGTGTCAGTAGAGAAGGTGGCGATTGGGAGAACACTGCATTACCTGATGAGGTGTAAGCACTAGATGGGGGAAGCGGTACAGGAGGAGGAAAAGTGCTGATATGAAGCTGAGGTGCCAGAGTAGCAAAAGGAAGGGAGGTGTATGACATGGGTAACACCCCAGGCTTTAAAGGCTCCACATCACTGAACCAAGCCCATCCAAATCCCCCATTGCAAACCACACTGTATGAATCCATATGTTATGAATATAAGCAAACAGAACAATGCTTTTTGGGTTTTTTTTTGCAGTGTGCAGGCCCCATCTCTATCACTTGTGGGGGGAGGCACAGTATCCGCCAACAGCCTCATCTGCTTGTATTACTAATTGTGAGAGTGCTGAATACTGGAGAGGGAACAGACCACAGTTAACCAAAACAGTTTTCTCCTGCTTTATTTGCAGTTGTGTGACTCAAAGAAATTGAGAAGTGTACACACACACACACACACACACACACACACACACACACACACACACACACTGTGCCCCCCCTCTTAGCACACACCCATCCTGTTAAAAATATGATCCACTATCAAGATTAATAGGGTGTACATAATGTTTAACAGGTAATTACATACCAAAGATCTTTGGCAAGAATCTGCTTAAAAAAAAAGAGCAAATGAAGTTGAGAGAGAAGGGGGGTGTCTTTTAGATTTGGCATTGAAAGTCTCTCTCATTCTGTAAATTTTAGACTACTACATTCTTTTCAGGTATGAACCACGGGTAAGGCAGATCTTGCCCAGTTCAAGGATTCCACAGTATAGTATCAGAATGACCACAGCTATGGCAGTGGTAGTCTTTTGTGACAAATGAGCATACAAAATCCCAACGATCACCATTTAGTAGGTCCCACAGTCCTTGGTCCCAAATTGTAGGAATCTTTCCCTACCTAACCTAAAAGCACATTACAAGACTCTATGAAACTGCAATTGCTCTCTCTCTCTGGTCATACTACCTTAACCTCTCCCTACTTCATTCCACATAACTTGCTCTGAATCTCTTCAGTATGATTCTTTCCATATCCCAACTCGGATATCCACTCTGTATATGATACATGTGTATGTTGTGTGTTAGTCACTCTGTGTATGTCATGGATCTGTTGTCTTTATACTCTAAAGCCAACTCTGGTGTTCACTTTGTATGTAATAGATGTCTATATTGCATGTTTGCCTTTCACTTTGTATGTAATGACATGTACTCTTTGGACTGAGACTGAAATAGGTCCAATGGGATTGGTGCTGTACCCCATTTAACAAGTTCAGAATAAGTAAATAAAATAATTATGTGATGAACATGCATATAAATGCAACCCAGTGCCATCGACTAGGTGACAAGTGGGAGAATGGTCCCACCTCTGCATGCTGATTAATACCTAAGGGGCAGTTAATCTTAAAGGTATGCAGTGACTGCACATTGCACGCTGATACCCTGAATACATGCCAGCATCTGCCACACCCAAATAAACCTTTGTGTACAGCTGAAGATCTGAGTGTTAATACCTCATCCACATTGTTTTTTGCCCATGTTAGATCGAGCTGATTGCCTTCCAGTGTAGTTTTACCAAACAGAATTAAAACTTGTCTGGAATTGTTTTCACACGTGTTCCCACACAAACACACACTTTTCCAAAAAGGTGGTGGTTGGTGGCGGGGGTAAATGCTTAGTATCTAGTACCAGCATCCCCTACCCTAGTTCATGGTAACTTTGTCACTGGCCAGACTACACTAGCAAAGCCAATAATACATATTTCTATTTACAATTAAAATAAGCAGTTTTAGCTCTAGCTAATCACTCTTTAGTTAATAATGCACCAGTCCTGTGCACAAAACTTAGGCTTTTCAAATATGTAAATGACCAGCAAGCGACAAGAATTTCAAACTGAACAATAATACTCTGCTTTAAATATATAAACTAAAGGAATTTAGGAATAATTTTGCAAAAGATTCAGTTCTTATTTTTAGAAGAGGTTTCCTCTTTCCACAATTACTTATTGATGGAGCTGGGAAGTCCCAAAAAAGGTAATATCCTTTGACCTGGAGTTTCCACTCCAGGTCCAAGGAGCAGAAATGTCCTTATCAGGGTTAGTTTCACTTTCAAACTCTGGTACATTTGCTACTCTGAAATGTGCTATCTTAATATACAATCTGATGTTGTAAATCTTTATTCATTCCTTACTGACAAGACTTCGGTTCCGTCCTCGGAGCCGACCCGGCTGTTACCAAGCTCATGCCAGCCAATAACTCAGCTAAGACCTACCCATAATGCCCGTCTCAGTCTTTCCAGATCTCGTTTGCCGCGTTTCTTCGTCAGACGTGCCTAGCCTATCTGTCTCAAAGCTAAGTGGAAAATTTGTGTATTTTGTGTAGTTTTCTCTCAAAACCTTGTTCTTTAGTCAGTCTCGCTATTTTCTCCTCTCACCTGTAACCTGCTTCCTTTTACCATCGGTACTGTCCCTCTCTTCTACCTTTGGTAGGCCCTCTTTTTACCACTTGTGGTACTTCTAGATACCGTCGTTGGTACTCTCTACTTTTCCCTCTATCTTTCTCGAAAAAAAAAAAAAAATTCCTTTTTCTCTTTCACTTGTTTCCTTTTGGGTAGTTTTTGTTGTCAGTACGATATGTCAGACAAAGCTAAGTTGAGGTTTACCAGTGCGACAAGTGTGGGCGAAAGATGCCCAACTCTGATGGTCATGCTCGGTGAATTTATTGTTTGGGCGTGGACCATTTAAATGCTTTTTGTGACATCTGCTCTAGTTTTTGTAACCGCACTCTAGCAGAGTGCAGAAAAAGCTTATCTTGAAAGGTTTGGTCAAAATGCCTTTTTCGGAAGCTCTGTCTGGGTCAGAGGTCTCACCACCTCCTAAAACCAAGAAACACCAGGAGGAACGGAGTCACTTGGTTCTTAAATCCCTGAGTGTTATGGAACAGAGTTGGCATTGAGCTTCTCCGGCACCCTCGGCACAGACTTCTTCGGCACCAGGCCCTGTGTCTTCTCCCTCTGTGCAGTCTCTGACTCCTGATGTTCTTCGTATGGTCCATATCAAATCCATTTTATAAATCCAGTCCAGAAAGGCTGGCGGCGGTAATACCGCGCGATGAACTGGCGTCAGCCGGGACGCCAGCTTAGACTGACACCGATGTCATATCCTCAGTCTTTTTGATGCATGGGTTTTCAGCAGGTTTGTTGCGAGTGCAGTGCAGCAGGAGACCTTTGTCGTGAAGGTTGACAGAGTAAATAAAAGTTTTGGAGTTTCAGACGTTGCAGAGTTACCGTTTTTTTGCCGCTGTCAGTATTTTTGCCTACCAGAAAAAAACCGATGTCAGGAAAGGATTTAACTGTATTTCTGATACCTCATTCATACCATGTGTATGTACCTTGTTTAGGGCCTGAGCAGGGCCTGAGCCGGTAGTTGTGTTGGTTGTCTTTGGTTTAATGTTTTACTTGCTAATAAGAGGAGGTTGGGCATGGGACTGGTTTGTTTTAGTGGCGTTGAAGGTAATAAAATGCCGTCGGATCGCCGGGACGCCGTCAAGGGCCCAACAAGCGCAAGGACAAAACAGCAACGGCGGTCATTGAACCCAAAGTTTAGAAAAACTCAGTGAGCCAGGAGGTTGGAGCCAGAGCCAGTGGTTTCTGCCAGAGTCCAGGTAGAAACTTCTTTAGAAAACTTTGATGTGCTCAGGTGGAGCCTCTCAGGTGACTGCCAGTTCCAGGGGACTTTCAGGTCTTCCCTCTTCCACTCTGTAGCCAGCCCTTCTGTCTGCCCTTGAGGTTTAGGTAGTTCTAGCTTCAGTGGGGGGGGCTTCTCCCAGGGGGGGGGTTTCCTGTAACTAAGACCTTAAATGGCAAAAGATTTGAATAAAATTTAATTAGATTTAGGGTTCTATGCCCCTACTGATAAGAGCGCCTAGGTGGAACGAGTTTGATAGTTTTTTGAACAGTTCTTGGAGGCTTTTCAGTCTTCTTGCGGAAGACTTGCAGGGGAGTACCCTACTTATTCTGATTCTGATATGCTTTGGAAGGTATTGCTGGATTTGGTTCATGTGTCTGAATCTGAACAAGTGGAACAGCTTACAATAAAATGTTTTTTTACAGTACAGTTTGATGCTGTACAGGCCTCTCGAGGGTCTGTTCTAGAGAATGCCTGAAGAAGGACTCCAACTTAGCTGAGTATAGCTTTTGGATAAGCAGTTCTTTACAGTCTGTACTTTTGTTTGGATTGTAGTTTCTGTGGATGTGGAAGCAGTTTTAAAGAAAATGGAGGGAAAAAAAAGGTAAGTCTATACAAGCCCCAAAGATTTCTGCAGGTGCAGCCACAATTTAGTGAAGATTGGCCTGCTAAAAGGGTGGGACATTCCTGCTTATGATTCCCAGTCTAGGGGTAAAGTCCAGTCCCATACCCTCTCAAGACAGGTGTTTCTGGTGAGACTAAGCAGCAAGCAACCATTGTTTCCAACCCTGACAAACAAAAAGAGTCTATCACTTACTTTCCATCAACTATCTCATCAGTCCGATGGGGACATAGAGACATAGATCTTCTTCTTCTCCACTAAACCACCTTCTGCACTAGTATTGCAAAAGGGTTTCTCCATGCACACAGCTTGGAGAGTGGATGCTCTGTCTTTCAGTTGGAAAAACCTTCATGTGTGTATGCCTTTCCTCCTCTGCCTCTTTAGTACTATTAAAGTCAAGGTCAGACAGCCAAGGCCAAGCTTGATTTAGCCCAGATTGGCCTGGCCTCGGCAACACTGGTACCCACTACTACCGGGTCTGGTAAAGAAGCCTGGCGGCCTTTACACCTTGATTTCCTCATCTGTTATCTCAATTCATGCTGCAACGTTTCAGCTCACTATGATTGCTTGAGCCCACCATTGTTTCGCATCCTTTGTTCATCAAGTTTCTTAGAGGAGGGCAAAGAATATAAGACCCGCATGAGAGCTCCTACTCCTGCTCAAACTATTTCTAGCATGGATTGGCTTTTTTGCATTCATTGATTAGCCCATCATAAGCCCGGAGATTCAGCTGGGATTAGGCCTTCATCCAGCTGGGCTACCACCTTCAACACAGTTCTAAGGGTGGCACTAAGGATATTTTTTGGAAGCAGCTACTTGGGTTCAGTGCATACTTTCTCTAAGCATTATCACCTTCCTATCTACTCTAAGTCTAGGTTTTGGTTCCAACTTCAGCACCATATTCTTCGGTGTCTTACTTGGTTCTGACACCAGCTTTGTCAACTATACCCGCTTCTGCACCATCTCCCACCACAATGCCGATAGGTTATTCGGCTCCACAGATTCTGACCTCTGTTCCTAAGGTTGAACATCTCCCAAGAATCAGATACTGTCCAACTTACTACCCTTTTCTGGGGCACCAGTTTAGCCCCTTTTAGCAGCCTCCTATAGATCCACCAGGAGCCTTTTTGAAAAAGTTCTAGTGCGGGATGTGGACCAGCTTCTGGCAGCTAGGGGATTGCCCACCCTGGCTAGACCTTCCGTTCCCCTTGGCACGGAACCCTTCACAGCATACTCAACTGTTTATCCTCCTCCGGCCTCTACCCAGGCCCTGGAGATCTCTGTACCGATGACCACCCCAGTGCATTCTGTCTCTGCTCCCAACTGCGGAGTTTCCCCTGTCGGCACCGACCTCCCTTGCTGCATTGGCTCCGTTGGAGCCGGTACACTCTTGGGGCAGTGATTGGGCTGCCGGCACCCTGGTACCTAGTCCGGTGCCTATTTTTTCACTGGCCCCTCTGTCCACAGCTCTGACAGCTTCCAGTCCTCTCGGAGCTCCTCACCTGGAGGCGGGCTCCTCAAGTCGAGGTGTGACCCCGGTTCCAAGGTTGTCCATCTCAGTTCCGGGCTCCCATTCCTCCTTGGGCGGGCCTGCTTTCCAAGTGATGAAGAGGGTCTTTGCCTCCACAGGCTTGCAGTCAGCACCAATGGCATCAACACCAGAACCCCCCTCTAGCATGCAGCTGTCCCAACCCCCGACTTCAGGATCCTGGGCATGGGAGCTGCAAGACCTCCCTTTGAAGGGAGCCCTTTCTTCAGTCTCGTCCTCAGAAGATCCCACTGGGTACCACCCCGGAAGAAACGGTGCAAGAGGAAGCACCTTGATTTCCCTGAGGAATCTATCACTGAGGACACCGACTGCAATGAGGGAGAAGGGTCCCCACAGTCTCCCCCAGACGTAGTCTCATTTGGAGACATTTTCTAAATCCTCAAGCAAAGGGGAGACTGGAAGTCCTCTAACCCTTCTTTGGAGGAATTGGTTTTCTTGCAGGACTTCCATGCCCGGTCATCTACTTCCTGGGTGACCCCACCTGCAGATGAGCTTGTAAAGCTGATTGTGCAGTGTGGCTGGAAGGCCCTGGACAATGTAGAACCTGTCCCCCAGAGGCCGGACAAAATTTTATCCACCCCCTAAGACCAGCCCAACTGGTCCAAACAGCTGATGGTTGATTCCATGGTCGTGGAGGTAGCCACCAAGAGGGAAGTAGCAGAAGATAGTTCCACTGTACATCCTCCGAACAGGGAGTCTCGGGCCATGGACAGACTGGGGAAGCGGACCTATGCTTAGTGACCTATGCCATTCGATCGCTGAACTATCTGGCAGACTTCACAAGCCTCCAAAAGGACGTAATTTTTGAAATATCTACCACTTTGGCGGGGGTACTGCCTGATGAGGTGTGTGACACTCTCCTCGCAGCTAGCTACCCTAGAATCTATCTCGAACTCCTCGATGAGTTTGATATCTCACACCACCGAGGGGGCAGCTGGAGCTGCCGCATCAGGCATTGTCATTTGACGTCATGCTTGGATGCTTTTGTGATTTCGCAGACCCCTTTAAATCTTCCGTCAACGTGCCTGTCGACGAATCTACACTTATTGGTCCTGTAGTACGAGAGACAGTAGCACGAAGTGAAAAAGACGGAAAGACCTTGTTTGTTGTAGGCATACATCCCCCCCCCCCCCAAGAGGTCCTACTCTAGGAACCAGAGGGGTGGAAAATTGTGGTTAAAAAAGTCCCAGGGATCTTTTTGTGACACTAGTGGTAAGCATTCCCCCTGGGGCAGAGGGGCAACTCATCTGGAAGATGCCCCTTTCGGGGTTGAGGGGGTCCATGTAACCAGGGGGCTAGAGATTCCTTCTCCGGTCGACCCTACCAGCGCTCCTGTGCAGCGGCCCGATTGCTTTCCACTGGAAAACTCTCTTCACTTACGATGATTGCCAGGCTGCTTGATATCTCATCTCCCGTCCGTGAGATTCTTCTGGCTTCACACACACCTTCCACCAGAAAAATATATTCTAGTAAATGGACTAGGTTCTCTACTTGGGCCAAAGATCAGATCATAGACCCTTTCTCTCTGCCAATTCAAATGATCCTACAGTACCTGACTACTCTACATGCAGGAGCCTCATCATCGACAATTACTGTACATTTAACAGCCATTGCAAATTTTCATAATGGATTTGATAATTCTTATGTCACACCGTCTGTGCAAGACCTTTTTGAAAGGAGTATTACATCTTAAACCTCCTGTCAAGCCCCCCCATAGTACCCTGTGACTTTTTGGTACTTCAGTCATTAACAAGCCTTCCTTTCAAGCCTTCTGATTCGTGTGATATAAAATTTTTGTCACGGAAGCGACTACTTCTAGTAGCACTTAACTCAGCGAGAAGAGTGTCTGAGTTGCAGGCTTTGAGTGTCAAGAGACCTTACTTGAGCTTCCACAGGGATAAGTGTGGCCCTTCATACTGACCCTTCATTCTTGCCCAAGGTCATTTCTAGATTTTCAAGCAGCAAATTGTTTGACCTGCCAGTTTTCTTCCCTCAGTATTCAAACAGAGGGGAGTATCTTTTGTACATCCTTGATGTTCATAGACAGCTTCGTGTTTCTGGAAAGGACTAAATCTTTTAGGAAAATGGATCAGTTGTGTGTGGCCTTTGCGGGGCCCAGATTGGGTAAACCTGTCTCTAAAGTGACTATCCTCCTGGCTTAGAAACGTCATTACCTTCATCTACCATAAGAGTAAACTATCCTAATCTTCCGGAGTAAAGGCTCATTCTACTAGATCGATGGCTACTTCTGTGGCTTTTCATTCCAGAGCCTCTATGGATGATATCTGCGCAGCAGCCACTTGGGCAAGACCTCGTACCTTTATCACTCATTACAAATTGGATTTGGCCTCCAGGGGATGAGCATCTTTTGGTTCTATGGTGCTCAGGAATATCCTTCCTTAGGGCCACCCAGGACTGTAGTAGCTGGGGACTCGGTCCTATCAGTAAGGAATGAATAAAGATTTACAACATCCGTTAAAGAAGTTATCTTACCATAACGTTCCATCTGTGTTGTAGATCTTTATTCATTCATTACTTCCTGCCCTCCTCCCCCTTTCCTGGACTCCTGGTGGGCTTTAGGAGCTCCTGGTTAAGGTATTTGCTCTGACAGAGTCTCCTACTGTCTCTCTTACTATCTCTATAACATAGGGGTGGGCAAACTTGATCTGAAGACTGTGAGACGGGCATTGTGGGTAGGTCCTAGCTGAGATTTTTTGGCTGGCGCTAGCTTAGAAACGGCCATGTCAGTTCCGAGGACGGAACCGAAGTTCTATCAGTAATGAATGAATAAAGCTCTACAATACAAATGGAACGTTGTAGTAAAGCATAACTTTTTTTCACACACTGTTTACTGAAAATCAAGTACAGTGCAATACCTTGTGCTTTTATCTTTCAAAGTGTTCTTAAAATTTTGTTAATTTGGTATAGCTTTAGTACAACTTAGTTCAGTTGTCTTGCATTTGACTTTTTAAAATATTTATTTTTTCAGCTTATTACAGCTTTTCATCTTTTCATACCATTCGTTAGGCTGGTGTGGGGTGTAGCTGACTTCACCAGGAAAGAGTTTTGTATAGTAGATTCCCAGGAGCATATTCGTACTAGTTTGTTTTTCACCCTGATTCCAGTCGTTAAAGGGTGATGATCCAGCTGTTACTTGGGACCATCACTGGGATGGAAAAACAAGCCCATAATGTTTGCGTTTAGCTGAAGGCTGGTCTAATGGAACCGGATACCTTTGTTGTCCAGACCTGGAGCATTCACTAGTGATGTCTGTGACGTTACTGACGGTATTAAAAGATGAAGGGTTGACATCTTGGGGTGCCACAAACCTATCCGAGAAAGATCACCTTGATTCACTTTACACCTCCCCACAAATATAACTCGTTGCTAGCATGTTGTGATTTAATTGGGAAGTGTCGATGGCATTTGTAAGATTAAAACACTGCCATTACACTGGGATAATCAGAAAAAGTGGACTTAAAAGTAGTTGGAAGTACTTTTTAGCAGTGATTGTAATATGTTTTGCCAGTCTCAAAAGGGCTGTTACTGCAGAAGTGGTTTGTTTTTTTTTTTTTTGGGCAACACTAACTTATTGAGTGTAGGGTTCTATCACTGGCTGAAGGCAATGATTTATAAAGCAAGACTACTGTAAGGGTCGACCATGCTTCTAAAGTACCCCTCAGAATAGTGCATCTTTCAAATTGATTATACAAGTTAAGAGATGCAGGGCAAAGAACTTGTATATGAGGTTTGTTAGTTGTTACCATCAACATAATTTAATGTGTGAAAGTGTTGGCTTTTATAAAGCAATGTTTATGCCAGCTGTAACTAGCATAACATCTTAGCTGGTGTCAGAAGTCACGTGTGTATTTACTGAGATGAACTGTCAGTACATAACCTGTTAACTTGTGTTTTGTTGTAGTATTTGTCGCGGGGTCTATATTATAAGATAGTTTGAAAACATCGAACAACATATGGTCGATGTTTTTAAACATTGACCTTGTACAAAGACAAAGAAAAAAAGTACCCTACCTGGTTTAAGGTGGAGGGCAAGCCCCCCACACCCCCGCTACTTAAATATACCAACTCAGAGACCGCACTACATTGCAGTAAATGGAAATCTCCCCTTATGGAGATTTCCATTTACATACTCGAGATTATGAGCGTTCATTATTCTCGTGTCGACAATGTCAGATTCAACATTGTTGGCTTTTGAGAATATGAGGTGATGTGTAGAGACTCACCTTAATCAGGGTCTTTTTAGAATGCATTTAAATGCACTTTCTGAAGAAAAAAATCTGCATGTTGTATGTTCGGCGTTAAAGAATATAATGCTATTTGTCATAAAAGGCATGCTATGAAAAACAAAAGTGAACAGAGGTGCTGTCATGGACATCCAGTAAAATAAGGGGCTTTTTGAAAGGTATGATTTTCTGGTTTGAACTTTTGGAGTACAGCGAAGAGATGAGACCATTACAAAGATGGTCGAAGGCTAAAACATGAAACACTAAAACAGACACCTTGCATGTAAACCATAGCCAAAGTATTACATTAAATTAATGTATGCAGTCTCACAACAGTGAAAATAAAGTAATTTTGTATTTATTAAGGTACTGTAGTGCAGAAATAGAAACGTTTAACAAGGTTAAAAAGAATTACATTGGCAGCTTTATTGCAGGATTGTCTTAGCATTATTTACATCTGTCATGGCGATGTAGGATGAGTTACTAAAGCTGCTGCTGCAGGTGTTAAGAGCTTTCGAGACTGTCACCACATGTGGGTTCGGGTAACCAAGAATGCTTCAGTATGTGTATCACAGGGTGCAGTTAGCAAACAGTCTGTTTTTGAGGAAAAACAGATGTACTTTATCGGGCATACAGTTGTGTTTTGTTATCACATTGACGGTTTACTAAACATTTGCCCAGCCTTTTGTGTTGGATATCTCACAATAGACAGATTGTTTGTGCTTATTGTCTGAAGTGTGATCATAAGCATTGTTAATGTGTGAGCGATTGAGGGAGATGGTGTTCACCTGCTTTGAATGTACATTAATGGTGGAAATTTTAAAATCAGACTTTGTAATAGCACACATCTTCATTGTGGACCAGCAATGCGTGCGTCTTGGTGAGGGGGGTGAACAAACATAGGCGCAAGTGCCAATGTCAGATTGCAAATGTTTGGTGGGAGGAGAATTTCCTTAAATTTTTCCATTTTCAAAATTGGATCTCATGTATGTATATGCAATAGCAATGTACTACACTTAAATTTATTACTTTCACATTAAAGGCAGATAAACATTTTCAGTTGCTTTTCCTCCGACCCTTTGTATTGCCCTTAAAAACATAATCCCGCTTTATACTCGTTTGATTGCAGTAGTGTTATGAATGGCACTGCTGACGTAAAACCGTTTCACTGCCAATAAAGGTCTGCTTTAAAAAAACTTGTTTGATGTTCATCGTATAACACTGCCGCAGTCATTACACTTTGGTTATCCTGCCGTCAGGCGGTCCTACAGTCAGCAACCTGCCGTCAGGCGGTCCCGCAGTCGGCCAGAGTTCCAAAGTCCTGGTCCGGCGTCTGTTGCCGTCGCTTCTTCCCTGACGTCAGTGCACCAGGGGTATATAAGATGCATCCAACGCCATTTTCTTAAGTCTTTCTTGCCGCGCAGTGCCCGAAGCAAAAGCAGTTCGCAAGTGCCGGTCAGCCGACTCCTGAGATTTTCGAAGTCGAAGTTTTCAATAAAGCTAAGTACCCCTTTGGGGAAACTTTTTTTCTTGCCTTAGACCGATGTCAGAAAAAAATTAATAATTGTATTTCTTGTGGGAAGCAAATACCTCATAAGGACTTCCACTCTTACTGTATTCCATGCATAGGCCCTGATCACAACGTCACTAGTTATCGGTTTTGTGCTAGATTTAACAAATGCACTATATAACGACGTTTTGATTTTGCTTTGCACTACTTTGGCCGAAGATTCAATTATACTATGTGTTGGACCATCTGACGACCGCAATTCTTAAATGCAAAGACAAGGATAAAGACAGACATCCAAGGTCCAAAACCGACGAAGCCTCTTCTAGGCCAGTCGCTGGTTCTCAGTGAGGCTCTTTGGCAGCCCCTGACACCCGCTACCTCAGAGCCACAGGCCTCCTCCGACTCTCACGTGGAGACAACTAGGCCTCTGGAAACTCAAGGTATTGAGCCTACAGAAAGTAATCCCTCAGATGGGCCCGGAGCCGCTGAGCAGGCATCGGCTTCTGAGGGTGTTTTCAGACCTTCACAACTTACCATTAAAGCTACAGCCAAGAGAAAAACACCATTAAAGACACAGAAGCAAGTACAGCATTCACCTGGACAGTCCTCCATGCCTAAGAATCAGATGCTTAAAATGGCCGAAGACCTCATTACTCTAATCAGGGGTTCCCATCCCCCTCCTGAGAAAAAGTCTAGGCAGGATACAGACTATGATTCCTCTGATCAGGTTTCCATTTTCTCTGATTCCTGTTCAGACCAGGAATACTCTGTACCCCTCTATGAGGACTCTGATGCTGAAGAATCTATCCCTTCAGCCTCTCCTCCTGAGGATTACTCTTTTGAGGAAACTTTACATACCATGAGGGAGCCATTTCCATTGGGAAAGTCAGGATTATTCAGAATCCAAGAAAAGGCTCAGGGACTTAGTTTTATTGCCTCAGCACAGGCCCCTGGCTATTCCGCCTGTGTTAGATATTGTGGATGATGTGTTCTCTGAATCCAGCTTATCTCCTGATTCTTTGCCCCCTGCACCAGCCAAGACAGATAGACATTATAGAGTCCCTGACTCCCACAAGTTTCTTTATAAAAACCATTCTGCTGACCCAGAAATAATTTCCCAGGGTCCCAAAGGGGTTAAGGCTTCCATTGCAAAAAATCCAGTCCCCTTTGACAGAGATTCTAGAGCATTGGATAGATGGGGGAAGGAAGTTTACACTTCTTCAACTTTAGCAGTAAGGTCTTTAAATTGCCAGTTTCACATGCTTAAGTACCAACAATATTTAATGGCTCAGTTAAAACAGAAAATGCTTGCAAGCTCAGAAGCTCCTGACTATAAAGAAATGCAGGATTTATTGCATGCAGTTGAACAGGTGGGAAAACGTACTCTGCAATGTGGTTTTGATTCTTTAGAGGCCTCTTGTAGAGCCGCAGTTACAGGTTCTGTGATTCGAAGACATGCTTGGTTAAAAGAACAGAGTTTACCTGATCATGTTAAGGCAAAATTATTGGATGCTCCTTTACAGCATGATACCTTGTTTGGTAAGGCAGAAGAGGTGTTAAAGAAAATGGAGGATAAAGCTAAATCTATGCAAACAGTCAAATATTTCTTACAGGTACAGCCACCTCGATTTAGCAGAAAATGGCCTACAAAGAATTGGTCCTTTCCAGTGTCGAGGCAGATACAGATGCCCAAGAGGCAGATCTCAACCCCAAGGCTCTAACAGATGACGACAGTGGGGGTACCTCTACCCCAAAAGGAGGTGAGGACAAGTCTCAACCTTACAGGAAACAGTCCCAATGACTTCCCCCTTCGTATGCCAATCACTTCCCTTTTGGCAGCCCCCTTAGGGGGAAAACTAGCATTTTTCTCTCAAAATTGGCAAACAATCACCCAAGACAAATGGGTTCTGAATATTGTGTCTCAAGGTTTACAGGTTCCACTTTCACACTTTATCAAGGCAAAAAAGAATCCCAAACCTGCCACAAAATCAATGGGCAGAGGCTCAAAAACAAATTTCAGCCCTCAAGGACATGAGAGCTATTCAAAAAGTACCACAGCAGGAGCAAGGACAAGGATTTTACTCAAGACTCTTCCTTGTCCCCAGAAAGGACAAAGCCTGGAGATCTGTACTAGACCTTTCAACTCTAAATACTTACCTGGATGTTCCGAAATTCAAAATGTTGACACTACAGCAGCTTCTTCCCATGCTGGGCAAGAAGGCTTGGCTTGTTACTTTGGACCTCAGAGGCATACCTGCATGTCCCTGTCAGACAAGATTGCAGATACCTCCGCTTCAAAGCTGGTACAATGCACTACCAATCCTCTGCACTGCTCTTTGGCTTATCTACTGCGCCCAGGATCTTTACAAAGTGCCTGGCACCAGTAATTGCATTTTGCAGACAAAAAGGAATTCAAATATATCCTTACCTGGACGACTGCCTCATTCAAGCATAGAGAAAGGACATTCTTCTAAACCATCTGGCGTTTGTAAAAGGTTGCTAATTTCTCTAGGGTACACAGTAAACGAAAAGAAGTCAAAACTAGTGCCCTCACAATAGATGATAATCCTGGATGCCAGCTTAAATACAGTGGCCCAGATGGCTTATCTCACACCAGACAAACAAGGACAACTGACTCAATATTTTCAATTACTGGCAAAAAAGTCCCATCTCCCTGCAAGAAAAATTCTGCAGGCCCTGGGATTCATGGCATCCTGCATACTACTAATTCCATATGCCAAACTGCATATGAGGAAATTACAGTGGTACCTAAAAAGTGTTTGGACTCGACACTCAGTTTAGAAGCAGTAATACCAATAATTCCCCTGCCTACGAGAGGAGTTTCGATGATGGGCACAGGCATGTGATCTCAACAAGGGTCAGCCTTTCACTCTACCCACAGCCAGGCAGACTCTAACAGATGCTTCGGATTACGCCTGGGGAGCACACATGGCAGGAAAATGTATTCAGGGCAAGTGGACCACAGACCAAATGCATCTTCACATCAATCAAAAAGAGATGTTGGTTGTTCAAAATGCCCTAATAGCTTTCAAGGACCTTCTGCATCCAGGACAATTATTATTAAAGACAGACAACACCACAATAATGTGGTACATGAACAAGCAAGGGGGCACTCATTCTTATCCCCTATGCAGGCAAGCCATGACCTTGTGGAACACAGCTCTAACTTATCAAGTTCATCTGCAAGCACAATTCCTGCCAGGAAAGAAAAATACTCCGGCAGACAATCTAAGCAGAAATATCATGGACCCTCACGAATGGAAATTGAATCCACAAATCTTCAGCATGGTAACGCAAAAATGGGGGTGCCCAGACATAGATCATTTTGCCTCCCCACTGAATTGCCAACTACAAAAATTCTGCACAAGGACTTACCACACACAAGCATGGAAAGTGGATGCTCTTTCGTTCAGCTGGAAAAGCCTAAAAGTTTATACCTTCCCACCACTGCCTCTCCTTTCAAAGGTACTCCTAAAAGCCAGACAAGAAAAACCACAGATGATCCTGATTGCTCCAGCCTGGCCACGCCAGCACTGGTACCCAATCTTAAAGAAGTTAGCTCAAGGCCCACCATGGATTTTGCCTCAAATTTCACACTTTCTGACTCAACAAAACAATAGGATCCTGCACAGTCAGCTCAAAACCCTAAACCTGGCTGCATGGCAGATTCATTAGTCAAACAGGCAACACCTCTCTCTAAAGCTGTTATGGATGTCATTTTGGAGGCCAGGAAGCCTAGCACCAGGAAATCTTACTCAGAAAAATGGAAGAGATTCTGTGCCTGGAACCAGGCTCAAAGCCTTGACCCACTTGTCCCAAACATTCCTCAGATTTTACAATACTTAACTGAGATGCTGGACAAAGGCCTATCCTTCTCATCAATTAAGATCCACGCCTCTGCCATTTCAGCACATTACAACACGGATCCACCTTTATTCTCTCGTCCCTTGCTAAAGCAGTACCTGAGAAGGGCTAAAAACATAAGACTGCCCCGGAGAGCACCAACACCAACTTGGGACCTCAAGTTTGTTTTGGAAAAACTGACCCTACCACCTTTTGAGCCAGCCAATACAGCCGATCTAAAATTTTTATCATGGAAAATAGCTCTGCTCCTGGCAGTAACTTCAGCACGAAGAGTCTCAGAGCTACAGGCATTAATGGCAGTTGAACCTTTTATAATTTTTCATCAGGACAGAGTTTCTTGAAGGACAAACCCTACCTTTATGCCAAAGGTGGTATCTAGTGTGGCTGTTAACCAAACCATGCATTTGCCAACTTTTTATCCAAACCCCCAGAATAAAGGGGAGAAACGTCTGCACTCTTTGGACTTACACAGGCAGCTACGCTTCTACTTGGACAAAACAAAAGCTTTCAGGAAAACTGAGCAACTGTTTGTGTAGCATATGCTCCAGGATCACAGGGCAAGGCTATCTCAAAGCAGACTATCTCCAAATGGATAGGGCACTGTATTCGTTACTGCTACACACAGCATGGAAAATCAGTCCCTAATAACATTAGGCCACATTCTACCAGAGCAACAGCCACTTCAACAGCCTTTCTCAGAGCAGTACCAACCAAGGAAATTTTGGAGGTTGCGGCTTGGAGTTCAGTGCACACCTTTACCAAGCATTACCACTTGCCTCTTTACTTTAAGTCAAGAGCAGGATTTGCGACTGCAGTTCTTCAGGGCCTCATAGCCAGTCCTAACTCATTATAGACCAGCCACCCAACCTTAGCTTTGGGATTCTACCCAAGTGCAATGACTGCAGCAGTGTAACACGATGAACATCGTACAGTTTTGTACCTACCATAAATGTAGATGTTAGTGTTCACACTGCTGCAGTCCAGGTTACCCTCCCTCCATCCCCTCTCTCCTAGCTGGACTTATCTATACCTTTCTATCCTTTACAACCTTTGTGGTGTATTTGCTTGTAACTGAAGGTATTGTTTTTATTTTTTATATATGTTTTATTAGCAGTTTGTATTGCCTACCTACTTGGGGGCACCTGACATCCGGGGCAAGAAAAACTGAAGAAAATGGCATCAGATGCATCTTCTATACCCCTGGCGCACTGACGTCAGGGAAGAAGTGACATCAACCGACTCCGGACCAAGACTTTGGAACTCTGGCTGACTGTGGGACCGCCTGATGGCAGGATGCCGACTGCGGGACCGCCTGACGGCAGGATAATCCAAGTGTAATGACTGCAGCAGTGTGAACACTCGAACATCTACATTTTTGGTTGGTACAAAACTGTACTTTCTGGCAGAAATGTAGAGTTTGATAGATTTATAAATAAATAATGGGTAAATCAGTCTGCAGACTTTTACTAGCCTAGCAGATAACCCACATTTAAAATGCTGCCTTCAGCCTCATGGAGGTTAGGCAAGAAAGACTAGGAGAGAGGTTGAAGCTGGCCCATCCAGTTATCCAGATTTACTTCGTAGGTGATGAGTGTGCTACTCTGATATCCCAACACATCCCCCTATATATGGAACAAGCTTGTAGTACATATCAGTGTAGCACACCAGTGTATCTTTATCTGTTGAAGGGAGGGGTTAGTTCCTGTAACTGTGTACTTGAGAAGCCATTTCTTTAGTGAAGAAATAGGGGATCTAAGAAGGTCAAATCTTTTGTGGTTTGAAATGCTAAGCACAGGTCCCCATGGAGGAATGTAGAAAAAATGGAGCATAGAGAGAAGGCTGATGTCCTTCAAGGATGCATCTGCAGTCATAACATATGGGTTGTCCTGCCTCAGGCAGCCCTTCGGTCGGCCGGATTCCAAAGTCTGGGTCTGGCCTCGGCTGATGTCGCACTTCACCCGACGTCATAGCTCCTGGGGTATAAAGGCATTAGCCGACGCCATTTTCCTCCGTCTTTCTTGCCGCGCGGTGCCCGAAGCAGAAGCTGTTCGCAAGTGCCGGTCGGTCAGATCCAGAGATTTCAGCTACCGAAGACTTCTAAAAAAGCTAAGTACCCCGTTGGGGACTCTTTCTTGCCTCAGCCGATATCAGACAAAGTAAATAATTGTTTAACTTGTTGGAAACAAATACCTCATAAGGATTTCCACTCTTACTGCCTTCCTTGCTTAGGCCCAGACCACGACGTATCAGCTTGTTTAGCCTGTGCTTCCTTCAACCGACGGACACTTAGACGTCGGTCGGAGTTTGCTGAAGAGTTTTTTGGCTCCGCTTTTGCATATAAAATGCCGTCGGAGACTCAGACTACACATTTAGCTAAAAAACGCAAGGAAAAGGACCGACACTCGCGGCCCGTGGTTTCGGCTGAAACCACGGTTAGGCCTACCGCGAGTGTCTCGGTTTTGGCTGAAACCGAGACCTCGGTTCTCCCTTCGGCCGAAAGCATGCCTCCGACAACCGAGGCCACACAGGCCCCGGCTGAGTCTGCTACAGAAATTCCTACTGTAGAAGCAGGCACTCAAGATTTGTCCGACACCATTCCGTTGGACATCTGTACTCCTGCACGTGGGACAGCTTGACCCCCTGCTTCTATGTCTATCAAGGCCTTTTCTAGGGCTAAAGCAGCTAAACTTTCCAAGGCCTTAACTACAAAAGCTCCCTCTCACAGACCTACCTCAAGTTCTCAGATTCTCAGCCTTGCTGAGGACCTTATTTCTCTGATCAGGGGAACCCAGCCTCACCCAGACAGGGCCTCTCAACCCCCTCCTGAAAAGAGGCCTAGGACTGAACCCCCTGAACCTCTCTCCTGACTATTCCTCGGATGGTTCAGATTTTTCTGACCATCAGGAAGGACCATACTCACCTTATGAGGATTCTGATGCAGAAGACTCCATTCCTTCTGCCTCCCCTCCAGAAGAAGTTTCATTTGGGGAAACTCTACACTCAATGAGGGAACACTTCCAATGGCAGGGTCAGGATTTTTCTGATTCTAGGAAAAGGCTAAGGACTTTTTTACACTTACCACAGCATAGGCCTTTAGCCATACCACCTGTACTATCAGTTGTTGATGATGCTTACAATGATGCCAGTACTGCCCCTGATTCTCTTCCCCCGGCCCCTGCCAAACCTGACAGATACTACAGGGTCCCGGATTCTCACTTCCACTTGTATAAGGCCCATGCTGCAGACCCAGAAACCATTTCTCAGGGCCCTAAAGGTGTTGCAGCTGCCTCTGCCAAAAACCCCCTACCCTCTGAAAGAGAATCTAGAGCTTTAGAGAGATAGGGTAAAAAGGTTTATACATCTGCTACTCTTTCTGCCAGGGCTTTAAACTGTCAATTTCACATGATACGGTACCAGGAATTTTTGTTAGATCAGCTGAATAAAAAACTGTCCTCTCCTGAACCTTTAGACCGCAAGTCCCTTCAGGATTTGGTACACAACTCTCAGCAGGTCAGTAATCATTTCTTAAAATGTGGCTATGATGCACTGGAGGCTTCATTTAGATCAGCTATGACTGGAGCAGTGATTCGAAGGCATGCCTGGCTAAAAGAACAATCCTTGCCAGACCATGTTAAGTCTAAACTCCTAGATGCCCTTATGGAGAAACAAAGTTTTTTTGGCTCCCCTGCACAGGAGGTTCTAAAGAAAGTGGAAGAAAAAGCAAAATCTGTCCAAACAGTCAAGGATTTTCTGCAGGCCAACCTCCGAGGTTCAGCAGAAATTGGCCTTCAAAGAATTGGTCCTTTCCAGACACCTCCAGAGCACAGAGAGGCAGAAATAGACGCCCAAGAGGCAGAGGTCAATCAAGGGGTGCCTACAGGGGTCGTCAGTGGCAACCTGCCAACCAGAGAAGTGCCGCCACAGCTGCGACTGCAACCACATCCACAGGACAGACACAATGACTTGGCTCTGATTCCGCCTACCAGGGAACAACTGGAAGCACCCTTGGGCGGAAAGCTAGCCTTATTTTCAAAAAACTGGCATTGCATTACAGGAGACAAATGGACTTTACAAACAATAGACAAAGGCTACAGGTTTCACTTCCACACTCTACCAAAAAAGAGAGGAATGCCAAACCTTCCACCAAGGCAGAAATCAGAGGCTCTAAAACAAATAATCAGCTTACTAAGGATGAGAGCAATAGAAAAGGTACCATCTATGGAACAAGGCCAAGGATTTTACTCCAGACTATTCCTTGTACCAAGAAAAGAAAATCAATGGAGGCCTATTCTCGACTTGTCCGCACTGAACGCATATCTCATTGTTCCAAAATTCAAGATGCTGACCCTACAGCAACTTCTTCCCTTGTTGGGCAAGGAGTCTTGGCTGGTGACTCTAGATCTCAAGGAGGCATATCTGCATGTCCCTATACGACCAGATTGTAGAAGACACCTCAGATTTCTTGCAGGATCAGAGCATTATCAATTCTCAGCATTGCCCTTTGGCTTATCTACTGCGGCCAGAGTATTCACAAAATGCCTGGCATCAGTAATTGCACATTGCAGGCTTCAGGGAATTCAAATCTACCCATACCTGGACGACTGCCTAATACAAGCGGACAACAAGACAAAAATAATAAAGGATTTGGCCTATGTCATACAACTGCTGCAAGCCTTGGGATACACAGTCAACATACAAAAGTCAAGACTAGTGCCATCCCAAAGGATAACATTTTTGGGTGCAGAACTGGACACAATAACTCAGATGGCTTTTCTCACAGAAGAAAAACAAAAGCAACTACCAGTCTACTTCATGACATTAACAAGACAAACTCAGCTTACTGCAAGGAAAGTCCTGCAGGCCCTGGGTTACATGGCATCCTGCATAATCTTGATCCCACATGCCAGGCTGCATATGAGAAAATTACAATGGTACCTAAGGAATGTATGGTCTCAACACAGACACAGTCTAGAAGCCCTGATACCAATCATTCCATGCCTGAAAAAAGAATTCCTGTGGTGGCCTCAGGCCTGCCAGATCAACAGAGGATTGCCTTTCCACAAACCACATCCAAGGCAGACCATCACCACGGACGCCTCAGACCTAGGCTGGGGCACACATGGAAGACAAGTGTATCCAAGGCCTATGGTCCCAAGACCAGCTGAATCTACACATAAATCTAAAGGAGATGCTGGCAGTGAAGCATGCAATCGAGGCATTCAAATCATTCCTCCAGCAAGGACACCTGCTGATAAGGACGGACAATACCACAGTCATGTGGTACATCAACAAACAGGGAGGCACACATTCATACCCTCTATGCCGGATGGCAATGGACCTGTGGAACTTAGGCCTGAATCTCAACATCCAACTGCAGGCCAGATTCGTACCAGGAAAAGAGAATTCACTAGCAGACAGCTTAAGCAGAACTACCACGGATGCTCACGAATGGATGCTGCATCCAGACATCTTCAAAACCATAACAAAGAAATGGGGAATGCCAGAGATAGACCAGTTCGCCTCCCCACTCAACCACCAACTGAAGAAATTCTGCTCAAGAGTATACCACCCATAAGCCTGGAGGGTGGACTCCCTTTCTTTCAGCTGGAAGGCCCTGACAGTATATGCCTTTCCACCTCTCCCATTGATGTACAAAGTTCTACTGAAGATCAGAGAGGAACAGCCAAAGGTAATTCTGATAGCTCCAGACTGGCCAAGGCAGCATTGGTACCCGCTACTGAGAAGCATGTCTTGGACAAACTCATGGCCTCTACCTCTATGTCCTTTACTTCTAACGCAGAACAACTACAAGACCCTGCATCCAAACTTAAAAACGCTGCAGCTAACTGCTTGGAAAATTGCATAAAACAAAACCAACCTGTTTTATCTCCGAGGGTTAAGGACATTATCCTGGAGGCTCGCAGACCCTCCACAAGGAAAAGATATTCAGCCAAATGGAAGAGATTCCTCATTTGGAGTGCAGCAAAGGGAACAAATGTCACACTGGCAAACCTAGCACACATCCTAGAATACTTAGCAGAACTGTTCCACAATGGCCTGTCCTATTCTTCCATTAAGATTAATGCATCAGCAATTTCAGCAGAGTACAACATGGATCCTCCTGTCTTCTCTCATCCTCTCCTCAGACAATTTTTGAGAGGAATCAGAAATGTAAGACCTCCACGGAAACCACCTTCTGCCTGCATGGGATCTCAGTTTTGTGCTAGAAAAATTAACACTTCCCCCTTTTGAACCAGCAGCAACAGCAGACTTACAGTTCTTATCTTGGAAAACTGCCTTCCTGCTAGCAATCACTTCAGCAAGAAGGGTGTCCGAGTTACAGGCATTAATGGCAGTGCAGCCTTTCCTTATCTTTCACCAGGATAGAGTGCCTCTGAGAACCAATCCTACTTTTATGCCAAAGGTGGTATCCAGGGTATCCTTGAACCAAGCTATTCATTTACCTACATTCTTCCCTAACCCACAGAACAGGGGGGAAAAACTACTGCACACCTTGGATGTACACAGACAACTGCGCTACTATCTGGACAGAACTAAGGCCAGCAGAAAAACTGACCAGCTTCTGGTAGCATATGCAACAGGAGTGCAAGGAAAAGCAATTTCAAAACAGACAATCTCAAAATGGATAGGAAATTGCATTCGATTCTGCTACTCATTTCATGGAAAGACAACTCCTGAAAATATCAGGCCTCACTCCACAAGAGCTACAGCCACCACTACAGCTTTCCTACGAGGAGTGGCTACCAAAGACATTTTAGATGCTGCTACTTGCAGCTCCGTGCATACATTTGCCAAGCATTACAATCTTCCTTTATACTCCAGATCCCGAGCAGGTTTTGCAACTGCAGTTTTACAAGGGATCTTAACTACACCATCATTATCTTAGTGCCTCCTCCCCCAGTTTGGCTATGGTATTCTACCCATATGTTAGGACTGCAGATGCATCCTTGAAGGACATAGTACAGTTTTGTACCTACCATAAATATAGATGTCCGATAGGTATGCATCTGCAGTCAGGATTACCCACCCTCCTTCCCCTCTGTGGTATTCCTAGGGTACTTACCCCTCTCTTAGCTAGCTGGGGGAATCTATTATGGTGTATTTGTTTGTATGTATATATGTATATATACTTTTTGATTTCTACTGTTTGGAATTTTCTACTTTTATACAAATTTAGCCTTCCTAGAGGGCACCTGGCATCTGGGGCAAGAAACACTGAGGAAAATGGCGTCGGCTGATGCCTTTATATCCCAGGAGCTATGACGTCGGGTGAAGTGCGACATCAGCCGAGGCCAGACCCAGACTTTGGAATCCGGCCGACCGAAGGGCTGCCTGAGGCAGGACAACCCATATGTTATGACTGCAGATGCAGACCTATCGGACATCTACATTTATGGTAGGTACAAAACTGTACTTTTAGTCTGTCCTAATCTAGTACAGCTGTGTGCGTTAACTTGGTATAACAGTAGATGTTTGAATGATCACTGCTGCTCTACACTCAGCTGTATGATTAACATAAGATTTTGAGGTCACTCTACTTTTTAGTTAGGAGTCTGTCTGTTTTTTCAAGTTGAGTGATGTACGTAACTTCATGCAAATGCTGCATTCTGTTCAGTAAAGGGGTTTGATTGTTTTTATTCTGGCTGTAGTGGATGTGTGTTGCATTGCAGTTCTTAGCTCTTGCTAAGCAGGTAGAAGGGGGGACTTTTTTTTTTTTAGCTGACGTGCTATGTGGATTTATTGCTTGCAGACTGTGTATGCATTTCTAGCGATGAGATTTTAAATTGTTGCCCCCTCTTTTACAAGTATAAATACTCATCTGCCCTTGGACACCTACAGTGTTTGTTGTTCAGAGTAAGGCGTATGCTGACATGTTTCACTGGCTGAGGCTGTACACTCATGTTCCATCCACATTGTTTACCAAGTGGGAGGATGTTTAGCACTTTGTACATGACTAAATCAAAATGTGTACATTGTGTAGTCATGCAGCGTAATTATCTGAAACTCCTGTGGTATAGTTTGCTATGCTAGTGCTGTATAACAACTAATGCCTCAAGCAGTACTTAAGTGAACTGTTTCAAATTTACTTTTCATCAAGAAGGCACCACCACCACTGTGTGAGCAAACAGTTTCACTAAAACATGCAGTCGGTTGGTGGACTTTTAATAAGTTAATAATAAGCCTGTGAGGTAATCGTTAACTTGTGGGGGAGAGGGTTTTGTTAGAGAAGGCAGGGTTAGAAAATGAAAGCAGAAGTTGTATGTACTATATTTGTGGAATGTAAAATATCCAGGAAGTAAAGCATGTAAACATCAGTCACATTTTATTGCAAATAGAATTATTTCAGTGCTATATTTTGCCTTTTTTTTGTAACAGTGCTGTAAATCCTCTTTCTCAACAGAACAGTTATTTCCATTTTATAATCCTAAAAAGGAACCTGTTTTTAAAGTTGCATGTATGTCGTAGAGATTTAATCCATGCTACAGGTGCTGACAAGAGTATACCCTATTGCAGCTGGGTTATAAAATATGTTTTCACAACCCTGACCCCTGTTAAATTGTTTTTAATAAAGAAGCGCTAGTGAACCTCCGTATCATATCATCACTGTTGTTTTATGGAGTTTGTCTCATGTTTACACTGTTAGCTTTTGCTTCCTTTCCAAACTGTATGACTGACTCCTTGTCTTCTGAAGGTTACAGCCAGCATTGCAAGTGAGAGGCATGAAGTACAGGAACTCTATATGAGGAAGTAAGAGCAGTACCCAATGAAAAGTCACTTGTGTATAATTTCTGAATCACAATGTTGTCGTACTACTTTTAAATGTATAATAAGCTAGCATAGATTACATTTTGTGTTGAAAATACCTGATTCAAGGAAGCATCTGTATAAATTGTTGCTAAGTTACTGTTTTTTTTTTTTTTTTTTTTTAAGTTACTGTTTTAAGAAGTTAATTTCATATCCTTTAGTAGGAAGTGCAGAAAATCAGCTCTGTTTCAGAAGTACAGTAATTTGCTTCTCGGGCCTTCCTGTCTGTTTTCGTCAGTGTTGCAGCTTCAGTCCTGGAACTGATGCAAGGCCCATCAATGGGATACAGTGAGATGCACAGGGATGAGGGAAAAAATAAAACAGTAAAGATTTGTAATATGATCATAGAAGAGAGTAAAAACTGACATTTACGCTTTTAGCACTGCACATTTGACAGCTACATTTCTGTTACTTGCCCACCACAGTTATATTTAAACTTACCAGTTCAACACTGATCTCTGCTATAAACTTCTATCACACCAACCTTTCATATGCTCTCCTACCACATGCATCCCCAAAATTTCCCCTCCACCTCACTCCTTAATCTCCCCATCTCTCTACAACTTCTCCATCAACTGCTTTCATAAACTTACTATATTAGAGAACTACCCTCTCTTATAAATCCAAACCAAAACTACACTACCATCTGGTTACTAATTTGACTTCACTACCTAGTAACATACTTTTCGCTGGTGACATTCACCCCAATCCTGGCCCCCCTCCCCATAGCCTTACACCCCCCAATCTCCCCACCTGTCTCACCCTCCCTCTTAACAGACCTCACTACACAAACACCTCTCTATCTATTCTCTAAATATTCAAAGCCTCACTAATGAAATCACTAAGCTGCATTCCACCTCTCACATCCTAGCCTTATCCTAAACTTGGCTAAAACCCCACATAACAAACAAATACTTCCACACGACTGATAGAAATTCAAAAAAGGGGCGGTGGCATTGCCATTCTCTATTCTGGTAGCCTTAACCTCCCACCTGTCACCATCCCTATTCCAGACTTCCACCCAGCTGAACTTATCCTAAATTGCCATCTAAACCCTCACAAGAAATTTGTTATTGCCTCCATGAATATTTCAACCCTGGAATCTGTCCTGTCCTGGTTTTCACATAGTATACCATATGAAACCCTCATTCTAGGCGATGTTAACATTGACTGGACCAAACTTACTACTGACTCTCCACAACTTTGTATCAACTTCGAGATTCCACCAACTGTTAACATCCCCCACTTGCTTGCACACTACCTCTTCTTCCAACTCTACCATCAACTGGATCCTCACGAACTCTCCTAGTCTTTACCACAGTCCAACTACCTTACCAAACTCATTAAGTGACCATCTTCCTATTTCCATCCTACAACACTCTACCCAAGTACGTAAACCACACTCTTATAGAGACTATAGTAAATTCTACAACTGTAATACCACCCAATTCAATTCAGTTCTTTGTAGTATTGACTGGTCCTTCCTCAAACAGATCCCTTTCAAAGAAGCAGTGTTTAAATTTAATAAAATATTCCTAGTTACCCTTAACTCCCTTGCCCCTACCAGAAGTAGAATCAAATCCAATTTTGCTCCCTGGCTTTCTAAGGAAACTAGATCCCTTATGCATAAACATGGTAGTACCTGGAAACCCTGGACTAAGATCAAAAAACCTCCGCTGTTACAAAAGTACAAAGAACTTTGTCAAAAAACATGTCAGCAGTGACAAAAAATCGTGTCATAGCTCTCCCCAGATAAACAGCAAAACCAATCCACGGAAATTCTGGACTACCTTAAATAAAATTCTCAATCCTGAATGCCCTTGCAGTCCCTGCCCCTTTCCGAAATGGCAGGACCCAAGACTTTGTTATTCAGGCCGACTGAGGGCAACTTGCCAGCAGATTACCCAAATGTAATGACTGCAACAGTGAATACACTCGAACATCTACATTTATGGTAATTGTACACAAGTGTACTTTTTCTCTAGCTACCTGTCTCATAGACAACAATCTGTTCAGTGGCTCTCCTCCTGCTTACCCCAACTTCCAGTGACATCCGGGGTACACCAAGGTTCCGTCTTGGGGTCCCCTCCTGTTCAACATCTTTACTAATGAACTTCATACTTCCTGCAAACAGTCTGCTGTAATTCAATACGCTGACGACTCAACTCTTATCTGCACTTCCAGCAATCTCTCTTACCTTCACACTCTTACCCAAGACACTTCTATCCATTGAAAAGTGGCTTTCTGATAATTTACTAGTCATAAACCCCCCAAAAGAACAAACGCCTGTTATTCCTCCCTCATTCTCTCTCACCTTAAATCTACCTTTGTCATTACATCCTCCAGTAACACCAGCATACATCCTGACTCCCACACAAAACTTCTAGGTGCCATCATTGACGGCGCGCTTGAATTTAACTTGCATATCCTTCAAAGTATAAAAAAAAACTCAACAAAAATTGGGTTTGCTTTATCACAACCGAAACATCTTGACTTCTAATGCTAAACTCTCCCTGGCACAACCTCCTCTTCTCCCCTCCCTTCTCTATGCCACCCCAATCCTAACTAACATTCAGTCCACTACCCTGGCCAAACTCCAACAAACATATCACAAAATAGCAAGATTTGTCTCAAACTCCCCTTATAACTCACCATTCCTTGCACTCAACTCTCTACAGTGGCTTGAACTTCCACAACAACTCCTATCACATTTTCAAATCACTCACTCCATACTGTACAAACCATCCTCCTGCCCTGCTCTTTCCTCCTTAATATCCATCTCTACTCCCACTCGCACACTCCGCACCTCAAACCAGCAGCTCCTAGACATTTACCAACCAAAGAAAACTATTGGCAAACTGCTGTACAAATCCTCTGTATCCCAAACTTGGAATAAACTTCCGACACACATACGCTCCATTACCCACCCTATACACTTTAAAAGAATTCAGACTTCATTTAACGCCAACACTTGTACATGTCCTGACCCTACCTAACTCCATTACTTTCCTTTATCCTAATCTTTTTCCAATTTTTCCGTCATATTGCCTTAGCATCTTAATCTACCTCCTGCTACTACAGGCATTCTCATCTCTTACACCTCACACTTGGTACTGTTCCCAAAAATACTACTTACTTTATACAGACACACACACACACACACACACACACACACACACACACACACACACACACTACTCCACCACTTCAAGCTGTTATGGATTGTTCTGACAGTAGTTTTTGCTGAACATATACCTTAACACACTAAAAAAGGTTTTACATATATCTACTGATTTGATTTACCATACTCCTTTTCTTATCTTACACTGTGAATTTCTATGTATTTGTATTGTAAACTGCAATTTTATGCATTGTAAACCAAACTTTTTCATATTGTAAACGGTCTGTAACTGGAGCTTTTCTCCTTGGGTCTCTACTGAAAATGGGTCAGTGGCTCAGCTGGACAAACCCAGTTAACAAATGTCAATAAATAAAAATAATGTTCCCACTCCTGAGTTATTGCTCTGGGCCATTGCCCATCTCACTTAAAATTTTCAACTCCTTGGGTCATTTATTATTTGTAGCTTACATAGTTTGCATTTGTTTCATAGGCTCATAGGTTGGAACTAGGCAGTCGGCCCTAGGGACCTGTACAAGCCTAGCCATAACAATTCCCTGGATATTTCTTCCCACAATATTTACTTCCCTGGACCCCTGTCTAGCAGGGCGACTGACGTGATCCTCAGCGTGATTTTCCTATCTCCCATCAAATCATCAAGGTTCCTTTTGAAGAGGGCCAAGTAGGCGCTCTGCTTGACATGTATGGGCAGTCTATTCCAGAGTCT